>NC_089838.1:72783267-73083267 GCF_035609145.1 Eleutherodactylus coqui
TGATTGAGGTTCCTGCCCAACTGAAATATTTAGTGTTGTGAAAGGTCAATAAGCTCCTACTCTATGCACACATTACAATGAGAAAGGGGACAAACCCATACTCTTCTAGCTAAGCAACTCAGAGACCAAGGCAGGACTACCTAGCTGACAAAGCTCCCAGGATGCTTTCCCTTTTCAACTCTTTTTAGAGGGGTGTCCGATACCAGCCTGCTTGCTACATTTTTTATTACATTAGTACCCAAACCAGGGACCAGTTGGTTAGATTGTAAAAAACTATCGTCCTATCCCTCTCCTTAACTCTGACTTGAAAATATTTAAAAAGTTACTATGTGGCTCAATTATTGGTTTCCTATCTCATCCACAAGGATCTAGTGGATTTTTTTCCCTGTAGGCAGGGTGCAGATAATACCAGGAGGGTGACTGACTTGATAAATATCATTAATTGATCAAATATGCTTGCTCTTCTTCTGAGTCTAGAAGCTGAGAAGGCATTTGATCACTTAAGATGGCTATTTATGTTTAGAACCCTACAGGCCTTTGCATTTGCAGGCCCATTCCTTACGGGTATCAGGGACCTCCACTCTTCCCTGTCAGCAACTGCTAAGCTTCCTCATGCTACCTCACGAGATCCAGATTAAAAATTGAACGTGGCACAGATGCCCTTTGTCCCTTATCCTTCTTGCTCTGCGTATTTAGCCTCTAGCAGCTGCTGTTCGGTCTCAACAGACATTACATGTATAATGTCTGTTTTTAGGACTAACCAAAACCTAAACGTTGTGGTCACTTTTGCATTGAAATGTTTTTTAATGTTTATCTGCTTCCTAAATTCAAAATGAGTAACTTTCTAAATAGTCACACGACCAGATTTGAATTGCCAGTTCCGCAATTCGGCTACTGCACAGACTTTCCGTGGTAAAACACGGGCATGGAAAGGTATGCATTATCGAATTTTCCTTTACACTCGTGGATATAAATTGTGTGTTCCACAAGCAGAAGAAAAATCTCAGCAAGCTTTATTTTACTGCAGAATCCATGCGGACAGCCTCCATAGATGTCAATGGAGGCGTCCAACCCGCAGTCCATACGAAATTAAGTGGTGGCACAGGAAATACAAACAAACAAAAAAAATCTGTACTGTGCATGACCATCTGAGAGCCTCTGTGGTCATCTGCAATTAAGTGAGGTACGCTGTGTCACTAGGCGGGTTACAGCCGGAATACACTGCGGGCTTCCCGCATGTGGAATCCAACTTGGCCGTGTGAGGCCGGCCTTAGAAACTAGAGCACATGTGTCAAACTCTCCAGGCTGGAGGGGGAATTACATACTCCCCAGTATCAATATCTGTCAGCACAAGTGAGAAGAGATCCCTTACATTCCTGTAGAAGAAGTCGTCAGTACAATAATGAAGCTGTGCTGATACATGGGAGCTAGTGAAGGCAGCAACATCCTGGAGATACAGAACTCACATTGAGCATGTAATAATGGGAAGGACAGGGCCATGGAAGAGACATTTGAACTCGGAGCAGGTTGCAAACTGACCCGGGGGGTCTGAAAATTAATGAAAGAATAAAAATTGTGGCCTGAAACTTAGTGCAACCTTTTAAAATTATGGTAATGAAATATTTTTTTCAACATTGGGTGGGCGGGGGTGTTAAAAGGCTAAACTGGATGAACATGTGCTTTTTTAGAGCCTTACTATATTGATATGTTGCATCTCAAAGGTATCTATAGCCTATAAGCGTGCAGGAGGGAGATTCTAAGTGAGAAATAAGCAGCAGCATGCTGCACGGTAATTGATTATTTTTAGATGGCAGAAAAGTGGTTTTGCAGGGAAAGTTCGGCTTTAAATGAAAGAACAGGGCTCTCTAAAGGCAATTCTATTTTAAGATGCGTAAATTGTATAACGCTACTGCATAACCGTATATAATGTTATATAAAGCATAATTTCACTCTTTTCATATAAAACAATTAAGCATTTACAATTATATAAAGGCATGTACACACCAGGCGTGAAGGATTTCAAGACATTAGATCATTAGAAATAAAGTTGCTTCAAAAGCGTCAGGATATTGCAATTGCATTCAAATAAAAATGCTAATTAGAGTCTTGAATTGTACTCAGAAAAATATATGGTGCACAATTTATTATGATATAAATAAAAAATAATTTGCATAAAATATTGCTGAACACCTATTCCCAAGGAATGCAGCAGCCTCTTATCAAGGCTTCATTATTATGCCTCCACAAAAAGCTTACAGTACTTTACTGCCAGAAAACCGACAGGAGAACATCAGGGTTGTAATGATAAAGGCTAAAGAGTGGCAAAATTACAGCACGAAAAGTAACACCATAGCGGAGGCTACTCCAAAATATTTCACACTGAAGGCAATAAATAATCAGTTGCAGGAGGGACCCTGTGAGATACTTCAATAGTTCCGAGTATAACTAGCAGCCAAAGAGCTCAAGCACACAACCGTATCATGTCCCCAACCTCCAATGTGTACGTACCCATAATACAACAGCCAAAGCCTTCTATGGGGCCACACTCTTCCTCAATAGGTCTTTAATTTTATACAGAAGCATGCTCCATCTCATGCCATATTCCAGGGGTATTCACAGAAGCACCATATGGAGTGTTCAGAAAGCTATATTTCTCTATAAGGCTCCATGCACATGGCCCTGCCGTATGCATTATGTCTAACTGCCTTTCTTGAATGTGGTCAGGAGAAATGCAGAAAACAGTGAGCTCTGTACATTATGCAGTGGCCCAATGTGGTAAAACAGGTACAGCTAATTTAAGTGAATGGGAGGCTGTGCCTGCAATATCACACTTGGCCACTGCACAACATATAGCACTATCTGCTTCCCGTTCCATGCAGGGTGACAGTGGTCCAGTGAACAGCTGATTAGGTGGGGTCCTGGGCGGCCGATCTCTGACACTCAGCTAATCATGGCCAATATTTAAGAACTGGGAAAGCCCTTTAATTAGTATTTTGTTGTATAGCATCTGCCACATGACCAACATGCATTGTAGATTAGTAAAAGAAACAACCCAGCAGCCATGCATTAGTTAACTCCACTGGTCACTGCACAATCTTGCGTTTTGGTGCATGGGCTTTAATGTGCAGTAATCACCCAAGAGTAATGGTAGCAGTTACTATTACTAAATATAAGATGAAGACAACTTGGCATGACATGCTCTCCCAGCATTGATCCGTCTAGATGTATCTGTTCCATGCAATCCCATGAATTTACAGTTGCACACATAGCTGATTTACTATCACCTACGCTTCGCGGCGGACGAGCTCTATGAATGGAGCAATAATGGCAATCATAAAAGAAGGTAAATGGAATATTTAAGCAGATGATGGATTGTGAATGGTTTTGATAGCCTACCCATATGCATAATGCATTATATACAGGCATGGCTTGTTGCTATAAATTTAGCTTGTCACTACTTTTAACTTCCTTAATAAAGACCTGAAAGCATCGATGATCACAAGTGCCCATGAGTTTTAAATAGTAAAGTGGGCACCACCATCATATAAATACTGGCCAAGCTTATTGGCTGGAGCAGCTAAAAGATTCATGATTATATTCAGACATGATACAGCTATTCCAAGAGGTTTTTATAGATGGGAGCTAACAAAGGCCCCTTGCAAACAATGCATGACATTGTGGTAAGCACATCTAATAACATGTGAGTCAAATACTATTATTATAGTACTATTACATGGGCTTACCACTATTTAATGCATTGTTTGTAAGGGACCTATACTTCTCATCTTTGCGTTTTCAGAACTACCAATAAATCTTATTATTTGTATAGCGCCAACTCATTCCACAGTGCTTACTTGAATACGTTGGAATAAGTTGGCACCACCAACTTACTGGAATAAGTTGGCACCTCCAAGACAATGGAATAACCCCCAGCAAGCTGGGTACTCATTTTACCGACCTTGGAAGGATGGAAGGATTAGTCAACCTTAAGCTAGCTACCAGAACCATGCCGGGATTGAATTCGCAACCTTCAGGTCGTGAGCGAGAGCTTAGGACTGCATTTCTACTGCCTTAGCATTCTGAGCTACATGGGACTCTATAATACCTCTATAATACTTGTACAAGAGTATTTAATATCCCAAATATATCTGCAAACAAAGCATTCCCATATGAAGTTCAGAGTCTATAGAAAGAAAGAGGACAATTCCTCTAAGCGCTCCAATTAAAGCGTTACCTTTTACATCTGAAGCACCTCTTAGACAAAAAAGTGATGCCACGAGTAACGCAACAGCAATGTAGGCTTTCGATTTTCTACCATGCCATTACTCTAATACAATATAGGCCAGAGGTACACAACATAAAGAGCAATCTAGTGACAAGCTCCGCCAAGAATAGAACTTAAACTTAGATTTATCCACAGAAGAAAAACATTTAGTCATTGCGACAAACCTATTTTTGTTGTTACCCTTGGCCGTCCTTAATGTCTTTGAAAAATAATCCCACTTCCAAGACTTTCTAAGGCAAAAAAAATGTTATTCGAACTCCACGGAGACTAATGTAATTAAAGAACATAAATGCGGGAAGATTTAATGACTGATAATTTGCGGATGAAAGCATGTGAAATTTATTGTAGGTTCCCAGTTGTTCAGGAGAAATATCATTGCATTTGATTTCTTTAAAAGGAACGTTATTACGATTTCAGGCAAAGTTTGGGAGTAATTTAAAACAAATTGATTGTCATGTATATGGTGTATACGGAGAGTTTATTTGTGATGCTACAGCTACTTTTGAAGCATTGATTTACCATAGCTTTTACTGAAAGATAAAAGTCACTTTAACTCTAAAAAATAAAATGAATGTGCGCAATTTGTAGGAAGTAGTAAAAATGGTATTACCTTTCCAGTACATTGTAATAAAAAGATAGCGATGATTACGATGCTGAGCAGGACAAGTAGTTAGTATAGATACAACATGGCGGGGAGGGCAATTTATGAAACTGGTAGGAGTACAACATGCCGCATGCTATTACAAGCAGTTGGGTGTTTTATAGTCAGTAGCAGAATCGGATATTTAGACTGAGCTGATGTAGCCTATTTTTAGTGGATGCCAAAATATATTAGTGCTTAATATATAAGATGCATCCTTACAGAATCCCACTGATTTATAGTGGGGTGGTCGGGTTTGCGTAGCGGTTTGACTACTTTAAATAGCAAGAATACAGCTGCTGACTGCTATATTCAAAACCTTGTCAGATTGGCAACTCTGCCACCCAATAGGCAACTACCATAAGAGGGAGCCAAAGGGCTGTCTGTGGGCAGATCATAAACCAATCACTGTTCTAGACCAAGAGTTGCTGCTGTGTGCTAGCTAATGAGAAGCCCTGAAGTTGAGAGTGCTGCAAAATGCCTGTGTGCAGTGGCAGAAACTAGCCTTCATTCATCTCCTGCACAAATGCTGGGACTGTGCTGCAGGGAGAGAACCAGCTAATGATCAGCGCTGGAGCAGAGACAGATGCGTGTTGAAGCAACAATCCAAGACTAGATCAGGCCTTCTACTGAAGGATCAATTACCACACTAAATCAACATGAGCTTAACCTTTAGCAGGCCAAACTTCTTTTTACAAAACGTGGCCAGATTGGTTTTATAAAAGTGGTAAAATTTAAGCCACTAAACATAATTGAAAAGTAATGACCCCATCTGGTAATATTGGCATGTAAAAGGTAAAGGCCCTTTTACACACACCGGTAATCTTTCAAGCAACTGAAAGATTGTAAGATTTAGCAATCTATTTGCATGAAGTGTTAATGGACATTAATACTTCATCATCTTCATTTGCATGTAAATTCCCTCATTAGCTAAAGTAAACTTTGTAGTAGCTGAACTAGTTGTTTGCACAGGTGGGTCTATGTTTATGCGAGGGGTTATCTGGCAGGCAGGATTCCAAATGTCTTCTATGGGCAGAGTAAACAATGTACCTATTGTGTACGCAAGACATACACAATGAGTAGATGGTTTGTCATCAAGCCGCTCAAAATACTGAATGATTTCATTCAAATGGAGCGAATTTTGAACGGCCTGATGATTATTTTTATGCCGGCTAAAAATCAGCTCTAAACGACAAGTAAATGAACACGACTGCTGGCGTTTACATGTAATGATTATCATTCACTTCTGGCCGTTTGAACAAATTTTGAGCGATAATCATTGCGTGTAAAAGGGCCTTTATTTAAGCCTTTAGCATAGTTAAAAGTTTCAATCATGTCCTCACTTTCCCTTATCTTCAAGGTTAATAAATTAAGTTCTTTAAGACTTTCCTGATAAGTTTTGTTCTTGAGACCGTTCACTATTATTTCTCACTTCCTGCTGAAGCAGTCATGAGGTCCTATAAAGGGGAAATGTGACCACTGCTGCTAACCACTGCTCTAAGTAAGCCAGTGATTTTCTGAAGAGGTCACAAGTCCCTGGTGGCATTGCTGAATCGCTGCAGAAGAACGTGAAGACCAACGAGGGAATGAACTCCAGCAGAACTGGAGGGGTGATTGATCAGATGAGGTGAGCTTGGCTTCCTTTATGTTTTACAACCGGAGATGGTTAATATTTTTTTCTCCCTGGTTAAACCCTTTAAGCAGATGAAACCAGAATTTGCTGCTCCAATTACTGGTACAAAAGTGTAAATTTTCATAATTTGTATTTGTTAATTTTGTCTGTTTTGAGTAACTCTAAACCTGTTCGTTTTGGTGTTCAAATGAATGTATTTATTGGAATTTTTCAGGTTCCACTGGCTTTTCACTTTTTTCCCTTCATTGGCTGCCCCTAGGGTTTAACACATGCCAAGTGTGATAATGCTCAGAGTCTTCTAGTAAGCAATCAAACATGTACAATGATCATTTGGCTTGGCTGACCTGCCCCAGTTTGACAGATCTACATGTTATACACAGCTGTAAAACCATGAAAAACAGTTGTGACATTTCTTCTAGAGAAATACCCTACATAGCATGTAAAGGAGAAGTGCCGATTATGTCTCTCTTACTGTAGTCACCATGCAAATCCATTAAATAAACTGAGAATCACACCAGATGACATTGCATTGCTTTGTATTTGGTGTATGCTGCAATACCACTGATCCGGTCAATAGACAGACTGCATACTTTCTCAGTGATGAAAGTGAAGAATTTTCAATTTTCATGTTTCTGTTTTTAAGCTTTTGATTTATGTTAAGGTATTGCACATTGAGCATTGGCATAATCAAGATATATAGCTTTGGAAATTTTCATCCGTAGCCGTAATAGAAGAAGTCTTACTGGGCTCTGCGTTCTACTGGGAAAAGTCAGGTGCTTATGGAAAGTGTGGATGGATAATTGCTCTCATTTTCAACTAAATACCAATGAAAATGTAAAATATTGTTTAAAAAGCTAGCGTGCCCTAATAGAGATTTCTGATCAGCATCTCGTACTAAGAATCTTCTTCGATTACTGCCCGACGTAAAGGGAAGAGTCGTATTTTATTAATCATAAGAAGTATAGTCATGCATGCTATATTAGATAGAGCTACACCTAGGTTCAAGGATTTCTACTTTTATGTAGTGTGGTATTCGATGACATTTATGGGTCCATATGGATACACTTTAATGTTATTGAATGTTCAAAACATATTTCATGGTTTCCGGAGCTAACATACCCTTGTCCACCAGGCCTGTGCTGTCACAGACTTTTTATGAGCCTACTGGCTTATGACAGATGGACAGAAGCAGCAGTTTAAAATGATCATATTTCCTTCTCAAGCACAAGATGATATTTTTTTAGATACTATCAAAATATTCCGTACAGATACTTTCACTATATTTTAGTTGTTCAAAGTGACCTTATGCAGAATAATAAAAAAAAATTCCACTTGACCTATCAGCATATGCGCTCCTCTACTTAATTTTAATTTAGAGACATACTGCACATCAGGTTTGTTGCAATAAAAATGATGAACTGGGAATCTATCCTGAAACATACTTGGCAATGGTTTTATATGTACAGTGGTATCTGGACACTATCGCTGTTTCGTGTATAGCAGATGACAACCACAAGACAATCGATCAACAGAATATATTGCTTGAAAGCTTACATCACCACCTCATGTGTGCCCTCTGTGAATTCTTGCAAAATAACTGAAATTATATTCTCAGTCAAACCCCTTCCACAAGGGGCTGTGGTCTCTAAGTAGGAAGGTGTAGTCATATAACAATACTAAAAGTAATAGTTTAAAATCCCACGTTCAATTTGCATATACTGGAAGGGTAAACTTTATTCAAAACACTTACAGATATGTGAACTAATATAAAAATGATTATAAGAGAAAGATGGAGCCACAGAAAAAGGTGGAATCTCAAAACTAGAGTTGGACTGGAGCATCTCTTGGTTGTTTGGCGTTTTTTTGATATGTAGTTTATCTCAGTCTCATCTATCTATCAGCTCATGTCCAGACAGCATTAGGAGATAAACAAGGACTGCGCTTTGCCAAAAAAATCCAGAGACTGCAGACAAAAAAGTAGGGAAATAACTTGGGTGTGACTGGAATGCCCGATGAGGACAAACTGACACCCATGGCCTTGGATAGCCTTGAATTAACAGTCAGTTCGCAGATTGTAAACCCTGTCCAGCAGATAAACATCCACAATGGGAGAGCGCTTGGGTTGCTCCACAAAGATCCTAAATGGCTTCGGTCATATTGGTAGTGCAGAAAAAAGAAAAAGTGTATCTATTCAAGCGCTCAAAGGTGTAGGTGGAATAAAGAGAAAACTAAAATGTCAACTTATTCCACAGGGAAGTAGTGAAACTTACTCAACTCCCTACATCCGGGATGGCTCATCAAACATTAATATTTATTTGTTCAATGTAGAAGCTGTAGGGGCCAGTCAGGAAAACCCAAATGTATTCCATGGGTAGGTACAGAGAAAGGTATGATGCGTTTCGTTGCAAGGCTTTCACCTTCTTTGGACCCAAAGAAGGTGCCAAAATGAACCAAAGGAGGTGCAAGTCTTGTATCAAAATGGACTGCACCTGTTTCTTTATCTTCCTTATGTAATAAATTTGGGGTCTCCTGACTGGTATCTACAGCTTCTGCTTTGGATAAATGGATATTGATATCTGATGAGCCATCCTGAATGTAGGGGGATTGAGCAAGTTTCACCATTTCCTTGTTGGGTACGTTCGGATGTTCATCATCTCATTCACTTCAGTTTTATGTTTATTCCTCCTACACCTTTGAGCCCTTCAATATATACGCTTTTTTTCTTTTTTCTGGACTATCTTTAGGAGATAACTTTTGACATTCTACAACCTTCCGTCCAGGTCTTTCATTCTGTAATAAGTTCTTGGTTATTCTTCATTGTAAAAACGGAGAAAAGTATGAACTGTGGAATCTGTACTCTGTAATCTGGGAGTACAGAACATGAATATCCAGCAACATCTCTGTATTCTTCCCGGCCATTCCTGAAGGGGCTGCATCCCCGAAACGCGTTAGTTGTGCTGGATATTATTTAATTAATAAAAAGGAAATTGGGGTTAATCCTTTTGCTTTTATGAGCTTTACATTACAAGGCTTGTGCCCACAAGTCCATTATTTTCTCCTTTTTACAATTAAGCATGTCTATGCCCCATTACCTATGGTGACCGTTAATGGACTGGCAGCACCCTAATAACTATTCTACAAAAAACTATTCTGAATATTAGGATCACATCCCTAATAGGAGTCGCTCCACCCTTCTGTTCTCTTGGTTATTCTTACGTCTTTCTTCTGTACATTAATTTTTCTCTTAGTGGACACAACATTGTGTTGTCTAACAGAGTTCTACAATAGTTATAGGCAGTGAAAAACTATGAACAAAAAGTTAGCTATTTTTTTTCATCCTGCATTATGAGGGAGCTACTACAGAAATCATTCTTGTGTTTAAGGCAAATATTTTGATCACTGATGCTGACTTTCTGAGTGATCTACTATGATGAATTAATGGCCATCATTGTAACGAGGGACCCATCTTCCATGTTTGCGTTATGCTGTATCCAACAAACATATGACCAAAGAGAACTTACTGCAACTAATACATAATCTCAACCACGGTAGAACCTAATAAAAGACATGACAGGACTTACCAATGAAGTAAGCCAGTAAAATAGCAAGGAGGATGGCCGCGGCTATAGCCGATAACGCCGCACATTTCCAGCTGCAATACTTAGAAGGTTTCTTCAGCTTGAAGGCATTTCTGGAGAAGGTGTTTCGGGGTAGAAGCCTCGGAGGAGGAGTGTAAACTGTTCCTGATGTCAGGGGATATCCAGGAGAAGAGCTGCTGAATAAAGGAGTTGTTCCAGATGATGTCTTGAATAAGAAGTGCCTGGAAAGAATAAGGAGACGACGTTATAAAACAGCCGATTGACATATATAATTTGCTATCATAAGGTTAAGAATTGGCAGCAAGGATGTCACAGCGATACACGCCACAATTTGCAAACGTTACTTATTCTTCTTGAAGGAAAATTCCCTTAATACAATCAGCAATACTCTAGTCAAATATTCATGCAAGTGTAAATGACCACGGATATGTTTAGCTGCAAGCAGAATTGACGGATAATATTGCATTTGTTAACAAAGCTTATTATTTATATAGCGACACTGATACCATTTAATATGAGAAATCAAGGCATCTGGAGAACAAAGCATTCAGGTACAGGCTTCTATTAAAGCCAAACTATGTGCCGATATGTGCACAAATCGACCTCGTTCGTAGCATAGTCGTGCAGATTTTGGTGTGGAATGTACTGTCACATGCCGTGCGGAATGTGGAAAATGATGCCCATGTGAAAAGTCTTTTAGGGATTTACATGTGCAGAGTATTTTTGCAGGACGTATCTAAAAGCTCACCCAAAGGCGCCTTCACACTGACGCGAAAATTGCGTAAGATTTGTGTGTTGCGAGACGCACAAATATGAAACCCAATCTTTTGAATGGGTTGATTTACATTTGCGATTTTTCCTGCACGACACCGTGATGCCATGCAGGAAACACATCGCAGCATGTCTGTTCTTTCTGCGTGTTCGCCCATTGTTTTCATTGGGGCCGGTGGCAATGGAAGAACTCTATAATCCTCTGCCGTGGCTGTGACAGCCGAAGTGGGGGATTACTTCAACCTCACAGTAATGTGAGGCTGTTGCATCCATGAGGCTTTCACATGGATGACGAGGGCGATATCGGGCTGTGCATGTATGCATGTGTATTTTTGTGCTGAATTTTCTTTAGGTGTGTCTTGCAGAAATATTCTGCACCTGTGAAAGGTCCCTTAGGGTAAGCTCTCACGGCGCAAATTTACCACGGATTTGACACAGAGTCTGCATCTGATCCAGGGCAATAAAGTGTCTTAAGTATTTGAATGGGATTTGTAGACTATACAACGCAGATTTTTTTTCTATTCACGGATTTGAAATCCACGCACAGGGAAAAAAAAGTGTCACTTTTGGCCATGGCTGGGAATTCTGCAAGGGATTTTGCCGATAGACAAGTGCTAAATCTGCCTGCAGATCTGTGACAACTAGAGGAGCAAATCCATGGCAGAACTATATGGCTTAGCAAACTCCATTGAGAAAAATCTGACATGGATTCCGCCATGTAAACATAACCTTAGGGAGCGCATTAGGTCTACAGATTGAATATTATAGTTGGGGAACCTGTTTCAGATTTTGCACCGGGGAATCATCAGCTTTGAGTTTTTCCTCTGCAAGGTGTCCAAGAGGTTTTCCAGGCTTTAAAAAAAATTTAAGTAAGTAACAAATACTGGCCCTTCTTTAAATTCCATGTCCAGTGTTCTGCCATTAGTTTTTGATTAATTTCCTGACGTGCTTTCTGTGGCCACTGATTGACTAGTGGTCATATGCTAACATGACTAGTCACTGCTTCAAGTAGGTAAACAGAGTCTGTAGGTAACCCCTGCTCTGGCAGCATTGGAGTAGGATGTGATTTAAAAGGGCAATAGCGGATTTCTTAGGGCCTGTTCACATCAGCATTGGAGGTTCTATTTGGAACCACCATTACTGCAGTCCATTAAAAAACAGGACAAATTAGGGAACATGCTACACAGTTTCATCCTGTAAAATGCCGGAAATGTCGCTGGAAACCGAACAGATCCCATTACAGTCGATGGCGTCTGTTTCATGCCATGCGGTTCTGTCATATGACAGTTACATTTAGCCATTGGGTTGTCTTCCTGCTCCCATAATAGGACTGGAGAACAAAATCCATTGTGATAGTGGGAACTAGCCCTAACTTACGTTATTTCTTTTGCAACATTTTTTAAAGCCCCCTTCAAATTGGAACTTAACGACCGATTAAGGCTGGATTATAGACACTCAAGATTTGTTATTTCACCTTCAGTATATATAATCTAGCATATAACTGAAGGTGTACTATGCTATTTATACCTTTTAAAATCAGTTGTCCGTATTTGGATAACCCCTTTTTCTAGGAAAGTTCCAATGCTGCGACCTCAAGTGATTGGCTGTAAATTCATCTGGAAACTTGGAAGAAGGTGTCCAACTCCCCTGTCAGACCATTTGATGGGCTGTCTGCATAATGCATGAACATGCCGGGTTCTAACGTGCAAGAGGGACTCCTTACAGCTACTCAACTCCGGCAGAGGATGGCTTTCAATGGGAGACTACCCGCTCTTAACAATTCAAAATTCCTTAATAGGATATCTGACTATTGGATATCTAACTCAGACAACCCCTTTACAGTAGTTTCCTAACATTCTGTCTGCTTTCCAAGTCTCACGGAGTATTAATGCAGTAGATACAAGAAGTAATAAACGGCTATTTCATTTTAATGATTCAACTGAATTATCCTGATCCTGGACATTTTTTCCTTTGTAGATGAGAAACCCTTTAATAAAGGCTGATAATGTTCCTTCTATAAAACAGATGGCAGATGAATCTTTTCTGAAACAAGACTATTCTAGTAGCTGAGTGTTACATTTGCATAAGTATGTAATGTTGTGCTAGTAAATGACAGATATTATTACCAGATAATATTTTTATACAATAACTGTGGAAACCATTAAGCCTTTAAAATAACGTCTTATCCACAAACAAATGTGTTCAAAAATATGCAGCAGATCTCGAGATGAGACATCTTTAAATATTTAACGCATCCATACATGGAACAAATGCTGTCAGTCATTTATAGGGGAAATGTGTATTTTCACAGTAAATTTCCCATTGAAAACTCTGGAATAGGAGACTCGGTATTCTAATTTAGGGTGAAGTTGTCACTTTCGAAGGAAAAACAGAAACATCTTTAATTTCTCCAAGGAACCTTTAAAGATTTCTAACCATGTACGGTAAAGCAGTGTTTGACATGTTAATAGCTAAAGTCTTTAGTGCTTTTGGAAGCCAGTCAATCAGCCAAGGATGCTGAGTAGAGTATATGTTCGTGAGCATGTGTAGGCTGTCATGAAAACATTTAGTTGTATTACTTTATCTTTTATTGTCTACGGGTTTGTGACAACTAAAGCCAACACTTATTATAGCACTGACTAGAATATTCTACAGGCAAAGAATGGAGGACGAGCTTCATATGGGTAAAGAGGCGTTCCACACAAAATGTAAATGTGGCTATATATGAGTAAATCTGAAGTTTTTTAATTATTCAAAAAGTAGATTTTGGCATTTTTTTATGATGCCATTGTTAAGTGATATTAGGTTTTGCTTATATGCCCTATCATTTTACAAGACCTTCTAGAAAGTCAGACATTGACTTTGGCCAGCTGCACACGACCAGATCCCATAGCGGAATCCGACCCTGCCGGTGACCCCTCCATACCTGTTTTCTTATCTGTTCTGCCGATGGACCAGCCGGTGAGCCATAGGACATATGCAGTAGAGATTTTCCCACGCCATCACTAGGTGATGATGCAGTATCTACGACCTGTCCGCAATGTTAATTGCGGACGGGCCGCGGGTCGGACGGTTTCCATTGACTTCAATGGGAGGTGTCTGTGCGGAAACCATATGAAAATAGAATATGCTGTGATTTTACCACCGCGAGCGGAAAATCACAATTGATTTCTGCTCATATACAAGGAAAAGCACTTTTCCATAGCATGCTATGGACGGTATTTGCTACACAATCCGGTGGCAGCCCCGGATACTGCAATGCAAATATGCCTGTGTGCAGCCAGCCCTCTAGGGATGGGTGAAAAATGGATAAAAGAGTGGACCCAACCGTCTGTTTTCAAAAAATGCCCCATGGGGGTGTAGTAATCTACTGACAGAAGAATATATTAAAAATAATCCATCACTGAAAATGCGGCCAAACCAGAGCTATGTCATGATTCTTAGAGAAAGACGTGATGTCATGAATGAACAAAGGAGGAAAAGAATGCTGGTATGGAGGGCAAACTTCCACATCTAAAAAGCTCCAAAGACAAGATGAATTACCCTGACTTCTCTTTTTATTAAAGTGCTAGCTGCATGACCAAAAGAGAGCGCATGTTCCCACGAGTGTCTTACTGAACACAGCTGCAAGTACAAGAAGGATAAGCCTTGAGGAAATCCCAGGATTGTGGCTCCAACTTTGAAGAGTTTTCAAGATGAGTGTTTCTTCCAGAATTTACTGAGGAAGAGGCTCCTACCTCAAAACACATTTTGTTTGCTGGATTCTTTATTAAAAAGAGAAGTCAAGTTAATTCATCGTATCTTTTGAGTCTTTTCTACATAGAAGGTAGCGCTGCCTACCAGCATTCTTCTCCTCCTTTGCTTATTGACTTGTGGGTAAGCAGCCTTCTAATTGGCAGAGTTGCAGAGTCATTGTACCATCTTTACGTTGCATAGTTCGTAACATTAGGAAATGCAACAGAAACTGCAGTCAAAGTTTACCTGTTTTTGATTTACTAATTCTTTTTTACTTTTTTCAGTCATTATTTTTGCAAAATCTACAACAGAAAGTGGTGCCACATTAGTTGTCACCTTTTGAATTACCTTCTCAAAAACTGATGATAAAACTTTTTCTTCTAGAGTGTTCAATCATTAACAAACTGACAGTTTTACCATCAGTTTTGAGAAAGCCAATTCAGAAGGTGACAGTCCAGTAGAACTTTCTATTGTCACTTTTGTAAAAATGTTATCTTTGAAGTGACAGTTTAAAAGTTTGCACCTTTTGAGTGAGATTTATCAATATGGTTGTAGAATGCAGCAATTTATAAGAAACAGGAAAAATGTATCAAAATGGAGTGCTCAAAATGATAGATTGGAAACATCTCCTTTCTCTTCATCAACTCATGGCTGCCACATGTATGTCAATATTTTGCACAAAAACGTTGCATGTCGTTGATACGTTTGTCTCAGTTTTCTACTCGCCTTACACATACATGCCCCTTTTTCTAGACAGAGTTCAAAACTGTTTAGGTCTATGCAAAAAGCGTGTAAAACTTTTAATGAAAAGGGCATGGTAATATACTTAGGTTGTGGTGAGGCACCATATGATTTCTATAGGAGTTCTAGTTCGGTTATCTAAAAATGGTCCCTTAATTCAGCTAATGTCTGCCATTTTACTCATTCCACGCTTGTTTAGGTCTTTAGCGGAGTTCTTCAATGTTTTAGCATTGTAAAGAAAACAAAAGCTCCTTCCAAAATGTGTAGTTTAGAAAGGAGCCACGTTCCTATCCCCACCAGCACTGCTGCCTTCTCACTCTGCTGGCTTAGACATGTCTCCCCATGGAACTAATCTATAATCACATAGGCCGAAGTTAACTTCGGTGCAGGATTAACAAGGTAGCATTTTATTGCTTTGCTCTTCTGTGGCATAATACAGCCAACGACTTGTACAAAACAATGAATTAATTGGGCTTTGTAACATTTCAACCGCTTAATTATAACATATTAATTGGAAAATACCTTTAACCTTTTAAATATTAGGACTGCGGTAACTATGCCGTCTCCTGGGTCTGCTACTCTTAGAGTGAGCTATCAGGACAAGCTGATGATGGCAATCATTGTTTACTACCATTCAAAATATAAACTTTTGTCCCAATACCCCAAAGTATAGACGGAGTAGACTGCAGTAGATGTTGGGTAGCAAATGTAAAACGTCAAAATACTGTGTGGAACATTTGATAAAGTCATTAGACATCATATAAGGTATAAAGATGACAATATAAAGACAACTTGTTAGTACAGACTGGAAGAAAAACGGAATTACGTGCTTCACATGACAAAGCATAGAAGATAGCACGTAAAATACGGTCATAAACGGAAATCTGAGTTACCACACAAGTTTGTATATGTGCCCTAAGGAATTGGAAATTTCATAATTGCCCCTGCGCCCTTTTCCCGTAATCTGTTTTGTTTTCCTTCAGCATCGTTCAGAAATGCCGATGGAAACTCACCAGAATTGACCACACGCTTTCCTAGGGGAGCAGCTTTGGCACCAGTTGTGAATCCAGGAAACATAGGGAGGAATAAACATAAATTTGTGTGCAAGTCCCACTTACGCAAAAATTTACGACTTTTCTGCTTTTAGCACAGCCCAACCGAACTTTGAAAAGAAAAAAAGTGGGCGGGGGTGGCCACGGCATGTCAAATTCACCATAATTTCTGCCAGAAACTTGTGTAAAATATTGAGCAAATCTATCATTTGCAGTATAATCTATATTTTTTTTTCCTGCCATAGATTTCAGAAAGTGGCGCACTGCCAGCCCAAGATGTGGCAAATGTAAATAAGAGGCTCGTGCCTCTTATTACATTTGACACATCTTACTCTATCATCACTTAACCAGGATTGGCATATTAAACACCGGTCTTCGATAAAAGTACCCTAAAGTGTTTTTCTGTCTGGTTAGGGGCAGGCAAATGCATAAAGTGAAGAAAACAAATCATTAATTATGTGCTTCTCAGGTACAAAACTACTGGTTGGACACAACTGATATGTGCACACGACAATACTGGGAATTAAATAAAACCAAATTATATTGCTAGGCCCACTAATAATTGTCAAGAAACAGCGTGTATGTGTCAAGTGTGTGCCTAGATGCTGAATCACATGTGGACACAAATAAGAAATAACATCTAGCTTTGCATGCAATCCTAAAATGAATGTCAAGCTTTTAATACATTATTATTTTAGGTTCCATATTCTGTGCTAATTGATGTCATTATAGATTTCTATATGGGGGCATCTCTATTTTACTATATGAAAAAAAGGTTTGGTACCATGTTAGCCAGTAGAGTAAAGATTAGCCCATCAAAGTGGGTGATATGCTGTAAGCTCACTATAACATCATGTATTTTTGTTGGCGATTAAAAGGTATCATATCTGCAAGATTACTTGGTTTCTCTTACTGAGAACAATCACTCTCTATTTTACAATTACACTGTTCCTATTGCCCTGCACAGACATAGAGTCAAATGATAAAATACTAGCAGCCATCAATGGGGGGAAGCATAGATGATTAGAACTAGAGATGAGCGAGTATACTCGCTAAAGGCAATTGCTCGAGCGAGCATTGCCTTTAGCGAGTACCTGCCCGTTCGAGACTGCAGGTTCGGGTGCCGGAGCGGGGGAGCGGTGAGTAGCGGCTGTCAGCAGGAGGGAGAGGGGGGAGACAGGGAGAGAGAGACCTCCCCTGCATTCCTCCCAGCTCTCCCCCACAGCTCCCTGCCCGCCAGCGGCACCCAAACCTTCAGTCTCGAGCGGGCAGGTACTTGCTAAAGGCAATGCTCGCTCGAGCAATTGCCTTTAGCGAGTATACTCGCTCATCTCTAATTAGAACATATGTTCTAGCATCAAACCGAAGTAGGTTCCTTCCTTTTCAGGGCAATGGAAGCTTGCATGGATGTGAACAGCTGTGATGCTCACACGGTCATTCAGATATTATAGCACAACCTAGGCTGGAAACCAGCTCAAGAGTCTAATGAATTAGTCCACATTGTTTTCAACTACATATAAGACCTACTCCTCATCTACACATTTCATTACATAATTAACAATACATATCTTACTATTTCCATGTTAACTTATTAGGCCACCATGATAGAAATGTGCACCACGGATCGACTTAAAACATAAAACTATGATGACATACAACCACAAAAAAATCCCGTTCTTTCCTTACGCATTGCTTTATTATTTAATAATCTAAAAAAAATGCAAAACCCTGTAGATGCAATAACTAGTATTGGCCCAATATATCAAATTATCATATTATTTAATCCACACAGTCACTGCCTTTACAAAAAGCTGGAACTGAAGTTTATGTTCGGCGAACCCCACCCAAAAGACTAAAAAGTGACCCTAAAATGATACCAGGGGAAACCTCAACATAACTCGAGAAAACAAGCCCTCACACAGCTCAGTCGATAGAAAAAGAAAAAAAAGTCATAGCTCTCAGAATATGGGCACATGAGAAAAATATGAAATAAATTCAGTATTCCCTAAAGGGAGTCTGTCAGCTTGAACATATTGTCTAAACAGAAAGCATCTAGTTATGGTGAAGGAGCTGAGCAGATTGATATATAGTTTTATGGGAAAAGATTTGGTAGAACTTGTATTATATTCATTTAAATCTTTGGTCATTCTGAGCTAAACAGTCCAATGGGCGGAGCTATCAGTGATTGGCAGCTATATGTGAATGACATTGCATATAGAGGTAGCTGTCAATCACTGATAGGACCGCCCATTGGACTGTTCAGCTCAGAATAAGCAGAGGTTTAAATGAATAAAATACAAGTTCTTCTGAATCATTTCCCATAACATATCAACCAGCTCCTCCTGCTTCATAACATGCTGCCTGCAGTTTGAACACCATGTTCGAGCCGATATATTCTCTTAAATAAAAATAACCTGCAAGATAAATTTAACATGGCATTAAGGGTACATGCACATGGGTGTTAAAAAAGTTGTGCCCCAGGTTCTCTATCACAACTCGGATTGGACAGCACATGGACATCCCCTCCATGTGCTGTGCAGTGTGTGGGAAACCACACATTGCCATGAACTATTTTTGACCGATAATAGTCTTTTTTGTTTTTAATTTGGACTATTTATGTGTATATTACCATTCAAAAAATGGCTGCTATTACTGTCAAATCTTTGGACTGATTTTTTGGTTCCAAATTTGGATGGAAAAAAAGGTCATCTGCATCAGAAGCGTAACTTGAAGCTTGCGGGCCCCGATGCAAAATCTGTAATAGGGCCCCCAACTATAATGCTTTATTCATACTACTAGGCCTACTATATGGGGAAGATTGGCCCCCTAAGTGTCCTGGGCGTGGGAGCAACTGCATCCCCTACAGGTGCGCCCCTGTACATGTACCCTTATATTGCTCTGGGAATGACCAAAAAATTGCAGACTTGCTGTTTCTTTTTTAATTTTCTCTTCACAAAAATTGAACATAAGTTATTCAACACAATACATACATGTACACATAAATCGTGCCATTTAAAAAAAAAATCTACTTTTCTCACAAAATACAAGCCTCATATGGCTACATGGATGGAAAAAAAAAATTATTTCCCTCTAAACATGACGCAAAGATATGAAAAAAAATTTGACTGAAAAATAGACTCCGTTGTTAAGGGGTTAAACATTTGAGTTCTTGTTAAATTGGTAATGCACAGTATATAGTGATGGGAGTGGTGAAATAAATCTTTAGAACAATTTTATTAACAATTTAGCATAAGCACACTATAAATGATAAGGGACATTAATCAACAAAATCTTTAGCATCAACTTAAGCATTCATTTCCTAACCATTTTCTAGCGGTCAGTCATCCTCTCACTTAGTTGTAGGGGATGAATTCACTGGGACTACAAGACTGGAGGCAGCTGCAAGTAAAACACTGAACATCCATAAGGCCTATGAAATATAACCATGAACTCCTGTGCAGTGGGCTTATTTAATATTGAAAATACAAATTTCTGGTGCAAATTATGCCATTATTATTTTGAATAGAAAATAAGCCCCAATATACATGGAAAGGGTGAAAACAGGTCATATTTACTGACACTTCTCTCTCTTCACATACACTGTGGGACAGATTTAGTAATCCTGTTTAATATTTAAACCGTGTAAACTTAGGCCACGCATTACTGGACCCATTTTTGACAAACGGCGCATTTCTAGCCACATCCCTTTTCTGCTGAGTCACACCCACTGATTGAACAAGGCACAGAAAAAGTCTGAAATGGATAGGAAATGTGGTTGATACATTTGTGATAGTTTGTGCTCCTGGGTCTTGTAGTACTATGCACTTTCAGGAGTACTGTCTCTGCAGGTGGAGGCTGATTTGGTTGACTGTTGTGTGGATTGCTCCAGCCAGTCAAGAACCTGGGGTCTGTGCACATAAATACCAGCTCCTCTTGCTAGAGAGCGCTGGTGATTATACCTCACCATTTCCTTTCATGCACGCTTTTCTGTCTGAATCCCTTTCTATTTGTTAGTGAGCAGACACCTGAATTCTTCTCCGTCCATAGGTGTGCAGACGTCTATGTCTGAACTAGGTCTTGTCTGATCTACTCCCCGGTCTTGGGGACTTTGCCTGTGCTCTATTTGTTGGAGTTTGTATCATGTGTCATCTGCCCACTGCTACCAGCTACCTTTTAGGGAGAGTGAGATCAGCCCTAGGTTCCTGACGTGCGGCCATCCTTGTTGGAACGACTACTCCACTTATAGGCAGGTTTCCCCTTTTGGTGTAGTTCAGGGTCACATGTTTCTCTGTTGTTGGTATGACAATGTATTTATATGTTGTATACTTACTTGTCTAATAAAACTATGTGTTTCATATATCCTAAGGTGTCTATTTATGTCCTGTTAGGGGTTATGCATGTTCCGCAGGCAAGGTGAATAAGTCCTGCTGGTGAACTTAGCACTGGTGCAAGACAAGATGGCTGCTTTTTTTTTGCCACAAATTGAGTTAGAATTCTGGCACACTTAGCTTAGTAAATGTCCTGCATTATATCTTTCATCCTTACTAGAGATGAGCGAGCGTACTCGGAAAAGCACTACTCGCTCGAGTAATTTGCTTTATCCGAGTATCGCTGTGCTCGTCCCTGAAGATTCGGGTGCCGGCACGGAGCGGGGAGCTGCAGGGGAGAGCGGGGAGGAACGGAGGGGAGATCTTTCTCTCCCTCTCCCCCGCCCGCTCTCCCCTGCTCCCAGCTGCGACTCACCTGTCAGCCGCAGCGGCACCCGAATCTTCAGGGACGAGCACAGCGATACTCGGATAAAGCAAATTACTCGAGCGAGTAGTGCTTTTCCGAGTACGCTCGCTCATCTCTAATCCTTACTATACATGTGGAATTTACTAAAGCAACTGTGGACAGAATGTCTGAAAAAAGTAAAAAAAATTTGGTGCACGCCTATTTTACAAAAAACATTTGTGACTTTTATATGCCACACTCACCAATTTTTTTTAAAAATGGGCAAGCTTCACAGGTGTGGTTTCTGCACTCAGAAAATGAACTATTAACTAACAGGAACTACAGCACAAAACTACGCCTGCTAATAGCTGCCATATATTAGACTGTTGATGCATGGAGACCAGAGATTCAACTAATTTTTTAAGACGAATGAGTCACAGTAGGTGGTGGGCGGCAAGGCTCCTGGATACAAAGTGGACATCAAAGTACAAAGATATAGAAACTTTTATTATAACATGTAGTCATGCAAGGAAAGTGGTTACGTGAATGCAGTCTATGGAAACAATCACTTAACAGACGCACAAATAGGTTTATTTCTGTTCAATGCCTTATAGGGGTTTTCCAGGGTGAATATGTCATCAATAGTTGATCAGCTGGGGTCCATCGCTCAGGACCCTGACTGATCAGCTGAGCCGACACATGCTGTCAGCACTGCAAATATACAGAGGTCGGCCCGAAGTAAAAAGATCTGGCCGCGATGGAGAGAAGATGAAGCCGCGGCGAAGGAAAGATCCGGAGCAGGTGAGTATATGCTGATTTTGGTCTCCCGCGGATCCGGACAGCTTCCATAGGCTTCAATAGAAGCCTGCGGGAGCCGTCCCCACGGGAGACCCACACAAAAATGGAGCATGGTCCATTTTTTTTCATGTTCCATTTTCTTTTTAAATCACTTTTATTGACCATCTCCGGGTATTTATCTACCCGCGGGTGGTCAATGCATCCCTATGGGGTGCGGATCCGCGTGCGGGTGATCCGCTGCGGATCTTAAATCATATTTAGCCCGTGGAGATGAGGCCTTAGTCTCTTTCCCTAAGCATTAACTGAGTGATATAATGTGTTTCGCAGACCTGCTTTACTCTCAATAGTCCTTAGGTAAGTGTGCACACTCGGCTTTTACAGAGGCCAAGTATGGCATGTGGCATGAATGTTCCCAAAGTCTAGTGTGTATGCGATCTCCCATAAGCTGTAAAATGGCTTTACCGGTGACCCCTCTGGCTGTAACCTCTGTTATTTTGCAGTATGCTCCCTGGCAGCCTTGCGCTCCCAGCACAGATTGCTAGAGACAGCTAGACTTCAGGCAGCTTTTAATCACCGCACATGGTTCCCCAGCTGCATCTTGTCTTATACGGTTGCTTTTCTTTGTCTGGAACACAGTCCGTATTCAGTCTGCTAGGCTTCTCTCTACGCTGTCTCCTTCCCTCTCTGACTCAAGCTTGCTCAATCTCTTCTCTACCCAGGAACTGACCAGAGATCACAGGAGATTAGAGGATGAGCAAACATACCCAGAGACCCCAGCTATATGTTCAGTTCTCCAAGCACTATGATCCATACTAAAGACAGAAGTACCCAATTGTCAAATTATGCTGAATTATTAAATATCATGGCTACACTTCGTAACCCATGCACCACGTAGCCTCTAAGTGACCGGCCTATTATGTGCCTTATGGAGCAAGGAATTTTCAATGTCACACTGCAAGAGCCAAAACTCGTTAACATAGCCATAGAGCCTCCTGTGGTGTAGAGTGCTAAGGCAGCAGAAATGCAGTCCTAAGCCCTCACTCACAACCTATAGGTTGCGAGTCCAATCCCCACATGGTTCAGGTAGCCGGGCTCAAGGTTGACTCAGCCTTCCATCCTTTCCGAGGTCGGAAAAATGAGAACCCAGTTTGCTGGGGGTAATAAATAAATTACTTGAAAGCACTGTCGAAGAAGTTGGCGCTATACAAATAACAAGATTTATTTTATTTTTATATGAAGGCTTGGGTGTTTTTGGGATGAGTTGTATATTTTAATGGCGCCACTCTGGGGTACATATAATGTGTTGCATTTAGAGTTGAGTGAACATACTCTGCCGAGCTTGATGCTCGTTCGAGTATTAGCGTACTCCATGGTGCTCGTTACTCGAACGAGCATCAAGCCGTGTTCGACTGCGCCCCAGTTTTTGGCCCCTCCACGCTGCGACGCAGCGTGCATCATTGGCAAAGTTTTTGTCTGGTAGGCAGGGGAGAGAGATGAGATAAAGAGAGAGATGAGATAAAGAGAGAGATGAGATAAAGAGAGAGATGAGATAAAGAGAGAGATGAGATAAAGAGAGAGATGAGATAAAGAGAGAGATGAGATAAAGAGAGAGATGAGATAAAGAGAGATAGAGAGAGATATGTGATAGATAGATATGTGATAGATAGATATGTGATAGATAGATAGATATGTGATAGATAGATAGATATGTGATAGATAGATATGTGATAGATAGATATGTGATAGATAGATATGTGATAGATAGATATGTGATAGATAGATATGTGATAGATAGATATGTGATAGATAGATATGTGATAGATAGATATGAGATAGATAGATATGAGATAGATAGATATGTGATAGATATGTGATAGATAGATATGAGATAGATAGATATGAGATAGATAGATATGAGATAGAGAGAGATATGTGATAGATAGAGATATGAGATAGATAGATATGAGATAGAGAGACAAACCTAGGGGAAAAAAAAGAAAAGCTCGGCACCCGATGTCCCACATACAAAAATGCTCGAGTCTCCCATTGTAGCCAATGGGGTTCATTACTCGAGTAGAGCTCTCGAATTTTACGAAAAAATCGACTCGAATAACGCGGACCCGAACATTTGGGTGCTCGCTCATCTCTAGTTGCATTTCATTTTTTGAGGGGAGATGGAAAACATGCCCTGAAATTCTGCCTTTGTTTTGGGGTTTTGTTTTTACAGTGTTCACCATATGGTAAAAATATCATGATATCTTTGTTATCTGGATCAGCACAAATGCTGTGATACAAAGTTTATAGTGATTTTTCTTATTTTTTAATACTTTTGTGCAATAAAGACACATTAAATAAAAACAATTGAATTTGCATTGCCACATTTTAAGACCCATAGCATTTTTATTTTTCCGGTAGCAGATCTCTGTGAGGGCTTGCTTTTTGCAGATCGAGTTGTAGCTTTAATTGGTATCATTTTGAGATACATGTGACTTTTGCATTGCTTTAACTGAGTTTTTCGGGAGGCAAACAAAAGAAAAATAGCATTTCAGAACTACTTTTTAAAATACTTTTTACGGCGTTCCCCATGCGTGATAAATAACAAATTATTTTCATTGTTTGGGTCTGCTTTTTTGAATTTTTTTTTTTGTATTTTATCCCATTTAAAATGGGTTTTTGCGGGGGAAAAATTTACATTTTTATTTAAACAGTTTTTTTTTTTGTAATTTAACTTTTTTGACACTATTTTTTAGTCCCTGAAGGAGACTTGAAGATGTGATTGTTCAATCACAAGGATAGTACACTGCATTACTTCTGTAGTGCATTCTGCTAAGCCTATGATAGCAGCATATTAGACTAGTGGAGGCACTGTCTAATAGGCTGAGCTACATGGCAGACATGGAAGCATTTGTCAGCCTTCAAGCTGCCTTGGGAACCCATTGGTACCTCGTAGTCGCACTGCAGGATGCTAATCGGTGACAGAAAGAGCCCCTTCACCTTGTCATCTGCTAGCATGCTGCAATTGCTATTGTGGCAGGCAAAGGGTTAAAAGGCGAGGATCTGAGGCTTCTCCTTTCCTGGCAGTGAGAGCAGGAGCTTGGTCATCACTGGTCAGCCAAGCTACTGCCTTATAAAGATATATGTGCAGGTTTAATAAAGACCATTAGTTGGGTAAGTTAAAAGGGGTGTTGCGGTCACTTAGGGGTGAATGTATTGGGCACATCTTATTCGATTGTAGCTTATATCAAAAATGCCCGTCTTGATAAATTCCCGCTGTAATTGAAGCATATGATAATAAGTATGATATATGAAGGGCACATTCATAATGATAAGTAACATTTGGTTTAACTTAAAAAGCTGACATTAGCAAAAATTGTATACTACTTGGCTGTCCTAGGATTTAAGCTATGTAGATACATCAGTACCAGCTTATAGAGATGGGACCCACTTCTGGAACTCTTTATTGCCCTATGCAAGTACAAACATACCTACAATATATATGATGTATCCTAGGACAACCAGGCCATTCACCCTCAGCTGTAGTGTGGGTTCTGATGTGACTAAAACTGAAGAGCCTCTTTAAGATATGCTGTAAAAGTACACCTCAACAGCCTATCAAACCCGAAATGGGCAGGATATCACAAACTATTCCTCTTAGCATAACATTGAGGGTCAATGAAAGCTTCTTCAATCGGTCGCTTGTCTCAGACTCAAAATAATGCCGATTTGATAACACGGGGGACGGCTTAAATTGTAGCTTGCCTTTGGCAATGCATGTATCATATTCAGCAGCCGCTTCCTCTGTTAGATAACACTACACACGTTATGTCTGTCCGCAGCAGGTCCATAACGTACATTGCTGCTGGCGGGACCTGCTTTCTTTCAATTACTCTCTATTTCACTAGAATTGGTCATTTCTGTCTGTCCATCCTGATTGGAAAGACAAAGACAGTGCCATCAGTAACTATTTCTCATCTCATGGGAAGTGACATCATTTTAATGGGCTATCCGCTCTTGATTTTCCAACGTAATTGTATAACAAGTAACTACGTGGATGACAACAGGACACATTACAATACCTATCCAACGTCTGCCCTCCTGGTAATAATCTCCTTGCATTGGGACCCTAGGGAAAACAATAGGAACTGTGAGGTTGAGCCAGACAGCCCTAATGAACTGTTTTTCTTTATCCCCAAGGCCAAATCAGAATATATCTAACACTATACATCCTGCAGCGATTGAGATGCAGCAATGTGCAGCTCTGTGCAAATAATTGTGCTGTCCAGAGCAGAAAATCATGATATAATGTAACTTTTAATTAGCACGTTATACAATTTATAGGTTGATTCGTCATAGGGAAAGTCCTCAGACCTCGTGATTTGACTCCTTTATCCACTTGGTTGAAAGAAAAAAAAAAACACCCTACCAAGAATGGCGACATCATTATTTTTTTTTACATTTAAATAGAGATCTTGCTATTTCCGAATGGGTCTTAAAGGGATAGCTGTCATGTTGAACATAGTGTCTGATTTGCAGCCAGCGTGTTAT
Source organism: Eleutherodactylus coqui (assembly GCF_035609145.1). Lineage (NCBI taxonomy): Eukaryota > Metazoa > Chordata > Amphibia > Anura > Eleutherodactylidae > Eleutherodactylus > Eleutherodactylus coqui. The sequence goes on from NC_089838.1 coordinate 72,809,780, forward strand.
AGAGCAGAAGGAGCTGAATAGATTGATTTAGATTTTTGTGGGAAAAGGTTTAGTATAATTTTTTTCTATTTTAATCCCTACTCTTTCTATGCATAGGAGTCCAGGGGTGGACCTACTTAGGGATTAACAGCCTTCCCTGTATGACTGTGCAGAAATAGCTGTAAATCACACATAGTACCACCCACATGACTCCAAATACTATGATGAGTATGGATTTAGTTGAATAAAGTGCTATGAAAGTTATATAAAGTTTGCCAAGTTTCTCCCGCCTTATTTTCTGCTGCCTACAGATAGGACTGCCCAAAGGAGTAGGACAGTTTCGCATATATGTAAGGGGGTGGTTGGAAAGCTGGGTACATGAAGTATTGCATCCAAAGTACTCCCTGTGTTGATATTTGTAATGTTATTTATGTTATCAGTGCAAGATTCTTTGTACAATACTGACCCCTAGTGGTGGTATTATTGTTATTTCAGGTTTCTATGTAGTGTAATTGATCTGCTATGCGGTGGGTCATGAGGAGTGTGACATCATTAAAGGCCCTTTAGCTCATTAGGATTTAGCTTCTACCTTAGGCCACCTACACAGAAATGGATTTGCATTGCATAATCTGCGGTGCTGTCCGACCAGCGTCCGATCACAATTAACATTGGGGACAGGTCGCAGGTTCTGAGTCATCGCTTAGCGACGGCACATGAAAAATAAACATTTTAAAAAAAAAATCTGTGCTGCACATGTCCGAAGGCTGTTCCCCATGACTATCCACAGTACAGATAAAAAGATTAAAAAAACAGGTACAAATGGATCCAGGCCAGGCACAACGTCGGATTCCGCTATGGGCTCCCACATGCGGAATCTGACCCATTCGTGTTCAGGCGGCCTTAGGAGGATTCCATGCCAGGATGAGCTAAAAGTGAGTTGTGGCTTCCAGTTGGGTGCTGTCTGCCGTCTCTGGCACGGCCTTGAGATGGTCAGTAACCAACCTGAAAAGAGAAGCCAACAGGCATGTGGCAGAGAGCTTCCAAGTTCTGAAGAATCCTTGTACCATCAGGATTGACAGGTTTGGTGTCTGCAATGACTGTAGTTACCCGCAAGACCCATTGCAGTCATTGGCGACTCAGCGCCTGACCTCGACACAAGGACTTTGCAGAGATGCTCATGAGTTGTTGATAGAATGGCATTATTATTAATATTGGTCAGTTAAATATCCGTAGCCTTAGGCAAGAGCGAGACAATCATTCCTCAATATCGAGAGTAACGCACGTAACCGTTATTAATGGACTATTTACAAAACTGTTCTGCCTCTGATAATTTGGAAGCTGTTGATTCCTGCCATTTAGTTTATTAACCCTAGCAGACATAGCCTATTTTTTATTTTTTTTTGGGGGGGCGGGGGGGAATTTATTCTCTACTTATTGAATGCCATAGCTTCTTAATTTTTCCATCGACATGGCCGTACGAAGGCTTGCTTTTATTGGTATCATTATTACATACTTTTAGTTTATTGTAAAACTATTATACATTTTTTTATGACAGGAAAACACATTAATTATGCCATTGATTTTTTTTTTTTTTTAATAATGTTAATCATTCAGCATAAATAACATGATACATTTTTTCTGTGGGCTTGTACAATTACAACACCAAAATTATTTCTTTTTCAGGGACTTCCACTTTTGCACAATAAAAACCCTTTATTTTATTTATTTTATTTTTTAACATCGTTGCATTCAAAGTTCTATGGCTTTATTATTTTTCCATGAATGAATCTCTGTGAGGGCTTGTTTTTTGTATGATGAGCTGTAGTTTTTATTGGTACCATTATAATCACTTTTATTGCATTTTTTTGGGAGGCAAAATGATTAGGGATGAGCGAGTATACTCGGTAAAGCACTACTCGCTCGAGTAATGTGCTTTAGCCGAGTATCTCCCGGCTCGTCCCTGAAGATTCGGGAGCCACCGCAGCTGACAGGTGAGTCGCGGCGGGGAGCAGGGGAGAGCGGGGGGGGGGGGGGGAGAGAGGGAAAGAGAGATCTTCCCTCCATTCCTGCCCGCTCTGCCCCGCAGCTCCCCGCCGGCCCCCGAATCTTCAGGGACGAGCAGGGAGATACTCGTCTAAGGCACATTACTCGAGCGAGTAGTGCTTTAGCGAGTATACTCGCTCATCCCTAAAAATGAACAAAATAAGCATTTTGCCTCCTTTTTTTTTAAGGTTTTTTGCAGAGCAGGATAGGTATTTTGTTCAATTTATTTTATCGGTCGTTACTGACATGATGATATAAAATCTGCAGGTTTTTTAAATCTTTGATTTTTTTTTATACAAAAGTGAAAGTGCACAAAAAAGGTGGTTGTTTTTTTGTGTGTTTTTTGAACATTTTTTAGTTTGTTTCATTTTTTTATATACTTGTAGGGGATTTAAACAATAAAAACTCTGATAGCAGTGATAATGCAATGCAGTACTTCTGTACTGCAATGCCTTATCTCTCACCATCGCGATCACAGGCCATGGCAGGCCAGGACACTAGTGTATGGAAATCAGCTGCCATGCCAACCCACCGGCCCTCCACGAATACGCACTCTCTCTGTGAACCCTTTACATTCCATGATATACATTGATTGTGACATTTAAGGGGCTAAAAGTGAGGATCAGTGTTCTCACCGATCACTGCTGTTGCATCAGGAGACCAGACGACAGGTAGCGCATACATTCTGTGGATGTCAGCCCATGCCATCCAAAGGGCGTAAGTTTAATTCCGGGGGGGTGTTAACTTCCAGGATGTAAACCTATGTTATTTGGCATTAAGGGGTTAAATAAACTGATGAAGCATTATGGCTTCTCCTGCCTCTGCTGTATGCCACAAGTGTCTGCCCTTCCTGCCATAGGCATGCGATCAGGTCTATTTTAATCATTATGGGCCAGTGTGCAAGACCTGGGTGGTGATCCCAAATTCTGGCACCTGGGAGCAGAGGAGCCCCTCTCCACCTTTAGAGTAAGTTTGAGAATGACTCCTATCCTTGAACCTTGAGGAGGGCCCTCTCACTCCCTGGGGGCCCCTTTTCTCATATATGCAAGCTTTCATTAAAAAAAAAAAAAAAAAAAAAAAAATAGATTTTACCCCTTATTAGTGCAATGTCTCCCATAATCTTTCTTTTCAAGTTGTGGAAATGGTGGTCCAAGTAAGCAATTATTGCACCAGCTACAGAGGTGGGTCCAGCACCTCCCTTGCTTGTGCAAATAGAAGTCATCACATAACTGTTGCTACTCTGCACTTACATAGGTATGGGCATGCATAAGCAGGGGTATCTGTGGACCCAATGTTCACGTAACGCATCACATGATTGTCATCTCCATTACTGCCGCCACAATTGATTCCACGCTCTCACATCTTGGCCAGTGCACTGGCTAACTGCCTTTATTGGATATACTATATACTACAGTATCTGTATAGTTGATGCGGCTAATATTTGATACAAGTAAAGCTGTAGATAATCCTCCGTTCCATTCTGTAGCACTATAGATACTTGTTGAGCCTATGGTGAAGTGCATTGTGGCTTTTGTTCAACATGGGCTGTATTCGGTGACATTCCATTGACCTATAATGGATTCTGTCAGATTTTTGTCAGGTTGGGGTAAGCACGGTGCTGCAGAATACGCTAGACTTGCTGTCACAATTACTGGAACTACTAAGACAGAAAAGCTGTAATGTGAACAGAGACGCATTAGCATTACTCGAAAATATTTTTAGCTGAAATAAAATGTGATTCAAGACAAGCCGGTACACAAACATCCATTCACAGGCGTCCTATTACCAAAACACTTGGGAAGGCTGTATCTATAGAAAAGATTCTCTTACAATGGGAAGAAAAGCAGTTGTAAATGTTTCAATACAAACATTTAGGAATCTTTTTTTTCACGTAGGTGTGCATTGTAAAATTTACCATGGAAACCAACTAACCAGTAAGGCAGTCTGTGAGGCTGGTGCCAGCGCAGAACGGATCTGTATGCCGCTCTGTTTTATTGTGTTTTTTGTTATTATTATTTACACAGATCTTCTGATAAGTGAAATTCAAGTATTTGCTGCTTATTTACACCCCCAATTCCAAAAATTGGGATGCTGCATAACATGTAAAGAAAAAAAAAAAAGACTGCAATGATATGGAAGTCTCATACAACCATATGATATTCACAATAGAACATGGAACACATATCAGAAGACCAAATCTAGCAAAGCCGACCCCAGACTGTTGAGCAGCTGGAATCCTACATCAGACAAGAATGGGACATTCCACTCCCCTAACGTCAGCAATTGGTCTCCTCACTTCCCAGATGTTTACAGACTGTTGTAGGAAGAAGAGGGGATGCTACACAATGATAGACATGGGCCTGTCCCAACTTCTGTGAGACGTGTTGCTGCCATCAATTTCTAAATGAGCTAACTTTATAAAATTAAATGGAAAAACATCTCCCTTTCCCCTTCTGCTATGTGTTGTATGTTCTGCTGTGAATATAATTTGCTTATATGAGATTTCCAAATCATTGCATTTTTTTCTCTTTACATTTACACAGCGTGCCAACTTTTTTAGAATTGGGGATGTACTTCTCTAGATCCCTTCTAGGGCTCCAAGTAAAGAGATCGAAACTCTAGGGGCCATTCCATAATATACAATTCAAGTCTATAAATCATATTCCAGCAGAATATTATATTGGACTATATCAGCAGACATCATTTACCACTGACCATAGCAGAATAAGGCCGCATGCACACGGGCTGGTCAGATTCCGCAGCGGAATCTGACACTGTGCTCATCTGGCACCCGCGCATACCTGCTTTTTCTTCTGTACTGCTGATGGTCTGCACGACGAGCCATCTGACATGCACTGTACAGAATTTTTTAGTAAACCATCTGTTTTTCTCGCGTCATCGCCTAGCGATGAAGCGGAATCCGTGACCCTGCCGCAGTATTATTGCAGAAGAGTTGCAGATCATATAGCTTCCATTGATTTTCATAGAAGCCATCCGCGCTGAAATAGAACATGCTGTGATTTTTCCTTCGCGACCCTAAAATCGCAATTCATTTCTGCTCATGGAAAAGCGATTTTCCAAAGTGTGTTTATGGCCAGTACTTGCTGGGGAATCCAGATGCAGACGCCCGCCAAAATTCCACAATGCAAATACGCCTGTGTACAATGGGCCTTAATTACAAAATATCTGTAAATAAGGGCCACATAATAATCACCTTTCATGAGGAGCCAGCCTGGTGGCTCAGTGGTTAGCACCGTTGCCTTACAGCACTGGAGTTCTAGGTTCTGATCAAGGACAACATCTCCATGGATTTTGTACATTCTTCCTGTGTTTGTGTGGGTGTCCTCCCACACTCCAAAAACATACCCAAAGGTGAATATCGATAATGAGCCCCAACAGGGACAGATAATGTCAAGTGATGCAAAGCACTGTATGATATGTATGTGCTATATAAATAAAGGTGATTATTATGACACACGGGGAGAAATTCCACATCTGAATTCTGCACTATGAAATTCTGGCATAATAAGCATCTACATCTCTTGTTTGTTTCACATTTGAAAACATTGAAACACCTTATGCAGTAACAATAGTTACTATGTTTCCCCCGTGTGTAGTAGGAGTCTGTCAGCCACCATGTAAATAATAATAATAACTGGCAATTTAATACCGAACCAGAAATATGATCAAGACATATGTCTTACTTCATTGTCTGCCACAATTGTATCTTTTGTGTTACACCCAAAAGTCAATATATTCAAATGCGTCTCATTTGCAGAGCAATGTCAGATGTCGAGACAGACAGAAGTTGATTCATTTAACCAAATGTCATATAAATAACACACAGCTTGAACTCTGCTTACAATTTCTGCACAGACGTGCCTGACATTATATAATTGTGCTTTAATAAATTACAATACATTTCCTAATATCAGTCACTCAGAGAATCGCACTACTAGATATCCACACTAGCATCTGCTCAATGGGGTTTAACCAATTAGGTTTCCAGCACAGCACTGTCCCCTTAGTTGGTCATATTTCAGAAGTGCCAAAAATCTTTGGAAAAGAGGAAAAAGTCTTTTGAGTAGCTCTGCCTATTAACGGAGATATCGGAGAGCAGCTTAAGTCCATAGAAAAAGTTGCTAAAATCTGCTCCCATTTTCAATTCAGAGAAGACAGTGAAGTGGGAGGGTGTCTTGCAAACCCCGTAGACATGCTGAATAATACACCACATGAATCACAGCATGTTCTAGTGCAGAAATGGATACTGCAATTCCTGAAAGAGGAGGCTTAACATCCCCTCCAAACTGCTGACAAGAATCTTCCAGTAGGTAATATAAAATAGATATATACCACACAGGACAAAGTTCTCCTGTTGGCCATTACTAACTCCAAAAGAGTATCTTTTATGCAACCTTGATCATCATATCCAATGATGAGTCTTGTGGGAGCTATAGATTGCCATCAATTACAATTTGGTACAAGCTGTGATACGTATGCACAGCTCCCCATACATCACAGAAATGATATCTTTAAGGAGACTGTCCAAATCTATGAATGAGAAGACGTTATTCTCTTGCTACTTAAAGCCGTAATCCAATAGTTTGGAAAGACACATATAAAAGTCAGGTTACTGCATAAAGAACATAATGTACTGGAAATGTATGAACATTGCAAATGCTGAGGGTTTTTCTCTACCTTATTGCCTACCTAGAGCACCGTCTTACAAAACAGTCAAATAGTACGGATACTTTTATTTACGGTCTACATGAATAGGCTGTAGTTACGTGTTCTTCACACCTCTATGAAGCTGACATATGTTTAATTTTCATACACTATTATATTATATATTTTACAGCTGCGGTCAACATTACAGGCACCCCTGAATATTAATCACACCATGTAAAATATGTCATATATACCGTATATACTCATAGGTTTGCTACAGAAAAAAACAAGAATAACCAAATACAAACCTTGCAAGAAAAAAAAAAAGATACTAAATTGAAAACACTGGGACAACGATTAATGGCATAAAGAACAAAATCTGACTGGCCTGTGGTTAAAGTGTTTGTCTAGTTACTGGATGACCCCTTTTCAATAGGACCCCCTGAGTAAAGATAGTAAACGGAAGTTTACTTAAAGGGGTTGTCCCGCGAAAGCAAGTGGGTCTATACACTTCTGTGTGACCATATTAATGCACTTTGTAATGTACATTGTGCATTAATTATGAGCCATACAGAAGTTATTCACTTACCTGCTCCGTTGCTAGCGTCCTCGTCTCCATGGTGCCGTCTAATTTTCAGCGTCTAATCGCCAGATTAGAAGCGCTTGCGCAGTCCGGTCTTCTTCTTTTCTGAATAGGGCCGCTCGTGCCGGAGAGCGGCTCTGTGTAGCTCCGCCCCCTCACGTGCCGATTCCAGCCAATCAGGAGGCTGGAATCGGCAATGGACCGCACAGAAGCCCTGCGGTCCACCAAGGGAGAAGATCCCGGGGGCCATCTTCAACCGGTAAGTAAGAAGTCACCGGAGTGCGGGGATTCGGGTAAGCGCTGTGCGTTTTTTTTTTTAAGTCCCTGCATCGGGTTTGTCTCGCGCCGAACGGGGGGCTGTTGAAAAAAAAACAAAAAACGTTTCGGCGTGGGACAACCCCTTTAACCCTCAGGGTTAGTGATTCCTGTGACAGATGATGTCACAAGAAATCAGGTGACTGCTGCAGCCAATGAGAGGCTGCAGTAGCATGACCTCTTCTACTGGCATCAGCGCTCACATCCTGATCATAATGCCAGGAATCCAAAAATCTAACACTGCAGCCTCTCATTGGCTGCAGCAGTCACATGATTTCATCTATCACAATAAACCCTGGTACTGCAACGAGCCGCAGCACTGGATCCGGATGGCCATGGAGGGATAAGTATATCTCTGCTTATTATTTATCACGCAGGGGGTCCTATTGAAAAGGAGTTGTCCAGTAACCAGACAACCCCTTTAATTAAAAATAGGGAGCAATTTTGGATACATATAATGCATTGAAAGAGGGGTAATGGAAAAAATCTATTTCTTAATCTTTTATTTGTGGTTTATTTGTATGGCGTTCACCATGTGGTATAAATATTATATTACCTTTATGCTACAAGTCATTACGATTATGACAAGACCAACTATATCGAGATTTTATTATGTTTTACCACTTCATCACTTATTGTTTTACCCCTTAGTTAAACACTTACTTTTTTATAAAAATATTTTTTGTGTGGCCTCACACTCCAGGGCCAGAACATTTATACTGTTTAGTCGACAGAGCTGTATCTTGTGTTTTGTGGAGCAACTTGTTCTTTCACTGGTACCATTTTGAGGTGCATACAATTTTTTAAAAGTATTTAAAGCAGGATGATCAGAAAATAGCTATTTTACACTTTTTAATTTTGTTTATGGATTTTTTTGTACTTGACAAATAACAAAATATTTTAAAGTACCAGTTATTATGGATATGGTGATACCAATTATGTATAGGCTTTTCTTTTTGCTTGTTTCATTTTTTTCAATATATAAAGGCTTGTGTAAGGGGAAAAAGGTTTTCTGTAAAAATGTTTAGATTCCATGGTCAGTAATGACTACAGCAATTGCGGGATTAAATGCTATAGAGGAGTGATTCAATGGAGCAAGTCTTAATCATTTTACTCCCTTACTGGGAAAAACCCCATATGTAACAATCAGAGAACAAATACTCTATTTGATTGATAGTGGGGTGATAACTTGAATAAAAATTCATTTTCCCCCTCCCCAGGGACACGGAGATATACAGAAAAATCCCAGATCTTCTCTGCTACGGACTTGTTCCTTTCCCTCTCCCACTCCCCTCTGCACACACTAAAAATTGACACCTATAAATTCAGTATTCCTGACTCCATTGTAAATTGATATAACGCTGGTTCTTTATGAGGTCTGAACATGCTTTTAGTGTACTTTTTAAAGCCAGGAATCTTAATTTTAAAATGACACCACAATCTTTATTGGGCCACATTCCAAATATCTATGGCTGAAACAACAGAAATTGGTTCCTATATAACATACCATAGGATTTATGGGATCTCTATATTGGATCAACCACTTAATAGGATATATATAGAATGGTTCCAGGAAAAAAAGACCATGCTTTATTTTAAGACTATACTTACATGACTACTTGCTCTGTGTGATGCCCAATAGGGACAGAGTTCAACTCACAAGACATGGTCTGGTGACAGAAAAATTGCAGTGAACCGAATCTTTGGCTTTAGCTGTGTCAATAGATATTGAATCACACACATTGTTTTATCTAGTCCTAATCTAAGGCTTGAATCCTGAAATGAACACCCTTGAGACGAGGATTTACTTGTTTTTTTGTGGTTTTATCTTGTTATATCCAATGTCAAGAGACTAAAATGATTTCAAGCAAAAGAAACTGCTCCAAGACAAAATGTAAAAAAGAATAAAAAAAATGCAATAATGAGTCTTGACACTTCGTCATTATATGGGTAAGGGCTGCTACAATGAACATTTTTAATAGGTAGAAAAGGTCTGTTTCAGTATTGTTGTCCGGATCAAATGATATATAATTATTTATAAGTTATTCAACTCTAACTACTTGATTCCTCCATCAACCTTTTAAGAATATGCTGAACTATTGATATGAAATGGATCATCTTTGCCTTTGGATGCAAATGGTGAAAGATTCCCCCCACCAAGTAACAATGGGACTATTTCCATAGTCTGAAGCCAATAAATTTCTGTGTCATCACTAGTGAAGGTCAGAAGATACATTTGCATTCATTAGAAGGCCAATTTTGTGCTGTAATTTAAAATTGGTGTGTTACAAATTTTGGCAGATGATATTATGATATATGCTATATTTCTTGCAACACCTTCCACTGTCAGCACCTTAATCACATACTGCAGTAGATGGGAATAATACAAGCCGTTATACCTTGACACTGATAGATGAGGAAACTTCCACTCAATGCATCAATTACAATCTATTCCATTATTGTTATACTCAGTTATATCCCAGCATTATGGAACATTCCTCATCACAAAGAAATCGCTCTACACTGCACATTTTTATTTTTTCAGAAAATTTTAAAAAATTAGAAATTTTTCAAATTCTTAGGGAAAGCTTGGATGCTGCAGAAAAAAAAAAGATCTTCAGCGGAAGCTGCACATAAATCATCAAGTGCTGTAATGGATTTGACCTATTACGATACAATTGGTGAAACTGGAAAGAAGTGCACAGGGGATGGGGCACACTACATGCAATTTTGCCCTTAAATCTGCACTTATTATTTTACGCAGTCTATGGAAATGCTTTTACAAATTCCCATTCATCTGCAAGTAACTTATTTTTGGTGCAAAACTTTTGCGCAGTTAGTCTTACAAATTCTACTGCTCGTTTTTGTAATGTCAAAGGTAAATGGAAGTAGCACAAGAGGGGGTGGGTACAGCTAATGAACAATAATCCCCAAATAACAGGTGCTCAATGATCACCCACACTGAGAACACAACCACGATAATGGAAGTATAATGTGTGAGAATCACATACCAAAAAGTTATATCAAACGAACCATAGTTACAATTAAGCAACAATTTATTGAAACACACTTGCAAAACACAAAGCAAGAAAAACATTTAAAGAGTCTCAAAACAGGAACTGACTTGCATCACTGGACCATAAATATAATAAAAATGGCCCTACGGGGCAGCTGCTTGCCTCATATATGCTAGCATGCCAAGTTATACTGTTGAATTTAAGCATCACAACAGTAGATATATAAGGTCCCCATAACACGTTTATTAACCTCCAGTAAACAGTAAAGGACATCTAGACAAATAGCAAAAGTTGGTTCTTGTACAATAATAAAATACAAGACGACTACAAAAAATTCATGCACATAATCTCATATTAAGGGCTTATTCAGACCAGCGTATAATCGGTCGGGTTTTCACGCCCGGCCGATATATGCAGCCCCTCTCTGCAAGGGGAGGAGGCATAATGGAATAGGAGCTAGTGCATTGAGCTCCAGCTCCCTCTCCGCCCCTCAGAATGGGAGGGACGGGGCAGAGCTAAGTTCTGCCGTGTCCCGCTGCCTCCCATTGCAAACAGTGGCGAGGGGCAGAGAGGGGACGGGAGCTCAGTGCACTAGCTCCCATCCCGTCACGCCTCCTCCCCTTGCAGAGAGGGGCAGCGTATATCGGCTGGGCGTGAAAACACGCCCATCTGAATAAGCCCTAAAATGGATTGTTCACATTGTTCCTCCTGTGTAAAATGCATTCCCCAAGCAGTAGCATTACAAGTAGGCTTATACTCATGTCTACCCGCTCCCGCTGTGTCCCGAGGTACTGCCCTAGGTCTCCCCTCTGAGATCACACTTGCAGGCTGACCCAACGGGTTCACGGCCATCACACACTCTGCAGCAAGTATCAGAGCTCTGTGATTGATTGCGGAGCTCCGTTATTGGCTGTGATGTCCCATGAACTGGATGTGACTGGAGCTGTAAACAATGAACAGGTGAGAGGACTGAGCAGTGGTGTGGTGCAGGGAGAGGTAAATGTGACTACATGGTAAATGCATTTTACACAAAAACTACAACTTAGGCAACTCCTTCAAAAAAGATAGACACATGAATAATGGAGGCTGCAACTAAATACCCTAATGGCAATTTTCACCTGTGGAAGCCACAATAAGGGTGCCCACCCACTAGCGTTTTTTTACTGCGAAATTCGCAGCGTTTTTTTTTTTCTGCAGGGGTCTTTGGGCTATGGGACATGCAAAGCTAAAATCGCGATCGCGCAAAATCGCGATATCGCGGTAAATTGCGATTTTGCGCGATCGCGATTTTTACATTACAAGTCCCATAGACCCCCTGCAGAAAAAAAAAACCTGCTAATTTCGCAGTGAAAAAAAACGCCAGTGGGTGGGCGCCCTAAGTGGCAATATGTGTAGGGTACTCATGATTCACATGCCTGCTTTTCAATATTGAAATTATGTGCATGGCTCTTTTTTTATACTTTTCTATTGCACCTTATCCCATTTGGGCATTTAGCTGCAGCCTCCAACATTCATGTGTCTCTCTGTTAACATTGAGATTTCCTGCATGAATTTCTTTCAGGCTTCTTATATTGTAATATTGCAAAGAGAAGCAGAGTTGCAGACAGCACAACCTTAACCCAATAAGGGATGAACTGGTAACTTGCAATCGCCACAAGGAAATTGATCCAAATAATTTCCAAAGTAATCCAAGTATGTAGAGAAAAGTATGGCAGCAAACCAGGTGCAGATAAATGATGCAGAGCTTTATTCCTCCTCAAGTCACAGATACATGACGTTTCGACACAAAGTCTTTTTCAACTGCAATGAAAGCAATGGTACAACAGGGTATATATGCAGTCAAACAGCCAATCAGTTGTTAATTGCAAATTAGTACCTCATGTGGAGGGTTTAGAATCAATGCATGGATACTTGTGGGCACTTCTGGCATCTTGCTGGGACAAGCTTTGACGGGACTTTTTTGAATACCCCGTCCCTTGATGTATTGCAACGGAAGTGGGAAATGGAGAAAAAGAGGTATGTTTCTTTGAACCTCCACATGGTTACCCTATCCGAATATTTTAAGGTTAAGAGAATTCCACGTGGACTGCGGTCACACCTTAGACCCACTCTTCTCCCTTATAATGCAAACTTTTGCCTGAAGTTTGAAAACATCTGTAACAGATTTTCATTTGACATAATGTTGTTGAACATAGAACACCTACAGATTGAAGCTACTACATGTTTGACAAACATTGCGAGCATTGAGGAACAGATTAACACCAAGATATCCACTGAACAGTGGACTACAGTGCTTAAAAAGATTGATGTATCACTGCAAAAATTTAAAGAGGACATTGAGTCAGTTAAACGGACAAAGTGGTTTCGCGACCTAGACGATTACGAAAAGGGTCGCATATATAGTTGGCGCATGACTAAAAGTGAACGTAATATGCGTATACCTAGACGTGGTCGATATGCGTCTAGAAGAAAACAATTTAAGGAGTCAACGTTTGGTTTTTCCTCGGCCGGTTCCGAATCTACCGATGAATCCTCTCAGGGTTCTAATAGATCAGTTCATTTTTTAGGATTAGGCACTTCCAATCGTGGGAGAATGAAAAATGCCGCTTCAAATCGGTTCGCAGAGGTGAAAGAAAACACGCAAGATGGAGAAAAAGGGTCACTAAGCAGGACCACACGATCCAGCAACAAAAAGGCGACAACGCAACTAACCTAGTGGTAAACATCTCATCTAGGACACTCTCGGAGGTCGAAACCACAGTTCTATCAAAAGGTTTATCCTATTGTCCAACCCCTCAAATAGACTGGTTTGAGATTGATTTGAGTCTACGGGGCTTCTTTAGGAGACTGCGCCTTAAATCCTTCTTCTCTCAACAATCGAATGGTGACACTTCCAACAATAATGGTGACTCTAACCCTATTGGACAAGTACCTTTCACCTTACGTAAGTGTGGCATTTACAATAAGAGCAAATTTCAACCACCGGATACTAACCACATTGTTGAGACATACATCTCCCTGGTTCATGCTGACATTAATAAATTACGCAGGCGTAATGTATCCTATAAATCTGTATCTAACCTTTCTGGTGAGGAGCGTCGGGCGCTCAGAGCGCTGTCAAGTGACGGGTCCATCACCATCAAGCCCGCCGATAAAGGCGGAGCTGTGGTGGTGATGGACTCGATCCAGTATGAGGCTGAAATTTATCGACAGCTAGCAGATCTCAACGTATATGAACCGTTATCAAACAACCCCACCAGTCAGTATCAGACTCTTCTACGGAATATTTTGTTTGACGCCGTCATGGAGGGCAACATAGATCAAGCCCTTTATGATTTCTTGTACGTAATCACACCAGTGGTGCCAACTATTTATGCATTACCTAAAATCCACAAATCTCTTGTAAACCCCCCCGGACGCCCGATCGTCTCGGGGAGGGGATCATTATTTAATCACACATCAATTTTTTTGGATAAGGTACTGCGTAGGTTTGCTACCTCGGGTGCCTCTTATGTTAAAGACACTAGTGATTTTTTAACGATCCTGAGTAAAATGACTATTTCAGGCGATGTGATTCTGGCCTCATTTGACGTGACATCGTTGTACACGTCAATTACCCATGAGAAGGGATTAGAGGCAGTGAGATACAAACTAGCATCGTCTGACATATCTCTCGAATGCGAACATGTTGTTCTATCATTACTTGAACTTATTCTGTCAAAAAATTATTTTCTTTTTGCAGGCAAATACTACAGGCAGTGCCAGGGGACCGCCATGGGTTCGAACGTAGCGCCTACCTACGCAAATATTTACATGAACAGATTTGAGGAAGAGTTTGTGTATGCGTCTGCGTTCTGGCCCATGGTGGTCTCCTGGCACCGGTATATTGATGACATATTTTTGGTGTGGCGTGGCAATGAGAGTGACTTGATGTCATTCCACTCGGAGTTCAATGGCATTTGGCCAGAACTCCAATTCACTTTGAAATATTCAAAAAACGAAATTGCGTTTTTGGACGTTCTAGTAACCAATGTTGGCGGTAGATTGGAAACCGATCTTTATGTTAAAGAAACGGACCGTAATAGTTTACTAGAATACAATAGCTTTCACCCTCGCTCCATGGTAAGGTCTTTACCGTGGAGCCAGTTAATTAGGGTTAAACGAGTTACCATTGACCACAAACTTGATATTCGTTTGTCACAGATGTGCACTAAATTTCTATCACGTGGATATCCTCAAAATGTAATCACTATGGCCACACAAAGACTGACTAATGTTCAACGTGTTGATTTGTTGTCCCCTAGATCCAGGGTGGAGGGTCCAAAACGGATCCCTTTTGTATCGGTATACAATCCTGTAAGTACACGATTATCTGCTGTTCTCAGAAAACATTGGTCATTGCTACGCATGGCCGACAATAACATTGAGGAGTTTGTTAATCCCCCCATGATGTCCTACAAAAGGGGTAAGAACTTGCGAGACATCTTGGTACACTCGTTGTATGAAAAGAAATCAGGATTACAGCAAACATTATTAGCACCCCGCCGCTCGGGAAATTTCCCGTGCCTAGGGTGCTCTTGCTGCAATAATATGCTTAAGGGTGATAAATTTCACCATTCATCAACGGGTGCTGCTTTCTCGATTAAAGGTTTCTTCACGTGTTCCTCTTCTTACGTAATTTACCTTTTGTGTTGTCCATGTGGACTGCAGTACGTAGGAGAAACAACGCTTGAAGTTCGTACTAGAATTAATGGACATAAAAGCTCTATTCGTACTAAGAACCTGTCATTACCTGTTTCGCGCCATTTTGTGGAGAGTGGTCACACGGTCGGTCAACTACGATTTAGGGTGATCGACTGTGTGCCCCCGCTCTCACGTGGTGGCGATCGTGATAAAATTCTCCTTAAAAAAGAACTACGCTGGATCTATATTTTAGACACTTTGACGCCACGTGGCCTCAATATAGATTACAATATCACGCAATATCTATAGTGCTGTTGAACCTCACTGTATCTGTCTTACTTTTATTTGTGCATTTTTTGTATTTGGTATTTATTTTGATATGTTTGTCATATTTTTGCTTATTTATACTTTTTTCCTTTGTTATAGTGGTGAAATATATATTCGTTTGAGATATTGGAATCTACCGGAGTGAACTTGGAGCCACACATGGAGACTTACATCCTTTATTTGCAAACACATTTTGTACATATGCATATACAGCGGTTTCTGCTGCGTTTTTGTAGCGATTTGTACATTATGCACCTTTTTCCTTGGTGCTACTAATCCCAGCTGTTATATTTGTTATGTTTCTATACATTGCGATATTTGGATGTTTGCTCTGTGTTTTGCCCCTGTTCCTCCTGTATTGTATGAATTATTTTTTGTATTTGACTAATTAATGCACGGACTCTTGTTGACACTTTGGGCTTTTTTTGACCTTTTTTCGCATTGAATACGTAGTATTTATGCGCCCCGCTTTGGAACGCACATTTTGACACGCAGGCCTTTTTTCGCAAGCTTGCGATTAATTTATGCGCCCTATTTGGAAGCGCTTATTCTGATGCGCACATGTGGCACATTCAATGACGTGTGTTCACGTGACAGTGTAGACACGCTGTATGAGGTTCCTATGCGTGGTACGTCGTGACTTCATGACGTTCTATCACATGACTTTCTCCATGACGACGCCTGATGCCGGAAGTGCCCACAAGTATCCATGCATTGATTCTAAACCCTCCACATGAGGTACTAATTTGCAATTAACAACTGATTGGCTGTTTGACTGCATATATACCCTGTTGTACCATTGCTTTCATTGCATTTGAAAAAGACTTTGTGTCGAAACGTCATGTATCTGTGACTTGAGGAGGAATAAAGCTCTGCATCATTTATCTGCACCTGGTTTGCTGCCATACTTTTCTCTACATATATTGTAATATTGTACGTGAATCAACTGTTGCTATTTGTCTAGATGCGCTTTACTATTTAAGCCTTCTGCACATTGCAGAGCCGAAATCCCGCAACAGAATCTGACTCTGCCAGCAGTGGTATCCGTGCGTACCTGGTTTGGCACTGGGTAATCTGTACTGTGGATGGACCCAGCGGTTCGCCATCACACATGCGCAGTACAGATTATTTTTTTCCACAATTTTTTCCCCTGCACTGTCGCTAGGCAACGACGTGGAATTTGCGACCTGTCTGCAATGTTAATTGCGGACGGGCCGCGAATCGGATGGCTTCACTTGACTTCAAGGAAAAGCCATCCGTGCGGAATGCCCAGAAAAATGGAGCATGCTGCCATTTTTTCTCAGCTTGCGGAAAACACAAGTGTGGAGGAATAATCGATTTCTTTTTTATAGCATGCTATGGGTGCTATTTTTTGTGGATCCACGGTGCAGACACCCGCCACGGATTCTGCAGCAAATATCCGGCTGTGGGCAGTAGAATTAGAAGGACCTTACATGCTTGTATCATATCTACTGCTGTGATGCTTATATTCAACAGTGAATGCTGCATGTTAGTATGTCGGAGGAGAGGGGCTGCCCTGTAGGGCCTTTTTTTACCATATAGTCCAGTAATTCAGCAAGTCAGTTCCTGTTTTGGGACTTTTTAAATGTTCTTATTGCTTTGTATTTTGCAAGTGTGTTTAATAAACTTCTGCTTTATTGGTGTATCTTTTTGGCGTGCCATGTGACTTTCATGCAATATCCTTTTATTAGCAAGGGTAAATAAAAGCCCCAAACATTTTTTTCCTTAGGATTGGTTTGTAACCACTAGTAAAGAAAAAATCAGTAAAAAAAAAAAAAAGAAGATAATGGAAATTTGCAACAGAGTCAGTGATGCAAACTACACCGTCACAAGTATTGAGTTGTCACTTCTGGATTGTATAGCAGTGGCATGTTAGATTGTAGCAGTGAAAACGTTAACTAATTTTATTGTCGTCTCTATCTTTCATATTGAAAATGCAATCTTGCTACATTTATGTATTAGAATAGTCCTTTCATGTCCTGAACCCTCTGTTTCTTACATGCCTGAGGCCTAAACTCCAGATATTTGACAGATTCTCGAATGATTAAATAAAAAAAATCTCTTTTCAATTGTGAATATTGAAACGGAAAGAAATGAAGCTAAAAACTTTAATATTGTTTTCATGCCTTTAGAATAGCGTCTGACCTAAATTCTGAATTTGCATTTGT
Source organism: Eleutherodactylus coqui (assembly GCF_035609145.1). Classification (NCBI taxonomy): domain Eukaryota; kingdom Metazoa; phylum Chordata; class Amphibia; order Anura; family Eleutherodactylidae; genus Eleutherodactylus; species Eleutherodactylus coqui. Next base: position 72,827,584 of record NC_089838.1, read on the forward strand.
ACATTATTCAATCTCTTCCGTATAAGTGGATTATTAGGAGCCCAGCCTTGGAGTGACCCCTGTGCACTGTGAAGACATGTACTTTCATGAATTTTCATGCGCTCCTGTTTGATTGACAATCTCAGGGTGATGTGTCAAATTATGTCGGACAACGCTCTGTGATAATGCCTCTCTAGGATGTACCCATTACCAGGTATAGCTTTATATTCTTCATATAGCTCTTCATTTGATGCCTCCACCCTCGCAAAATCTCTACCAACGTGCAGTTCGTATTCTCAACTAGAAGACTACAAAGAACTTCGCTTTTCCTAGAAATCCACTGATTGCAAACATTGTTTAAAAATAGATGTTTTAAGCAAAAATCAAACTCGGGAAAGCACTAAGAACTGGTAAATAACTGCTTGTTCTTTACCTAAAAGGGATTTGCCATAGCAGTGTAGGAAGCACACAGTGTGCACTAAAGAGCTTTGGATTTCTGCAACATAAGCTACCAGATGTCCTTCAAGGGAAGAGTTTTATGCAAGTGTTAAAGGTAGACTGTCATGCATATAGCCTTAAGTACCAGAAAGGCTTGTCACTGCCATCTTGCATCTCTTGACGAAGATGCACTTGGATGCGCAGAAGCACAATAATTGAAAGCTGCCTGACAGAAAGGTAGCATGTTAGACTAAAAGGCAGGTGCCAGCCTTCAGGCATCTTGTTCTGTCACGGCTTTAAATAGAATTGAAAGGAGATATGTGCAGGCTGAAGCAAAATAAATACAAATAAAAACCCTTCTGCAAAGGAGAAAATATTGTGATCCAGTACACAGCAATATTTCACAGAGCACAAACCCTTTTCTAAAAAGTACTGCCCATTCGTAGGAATGATTACATGGCCATGTTGATTACAGAAGACCCGTTAGCTCTTCAGACATGGTTTTTGTAATACCTGTATTCTTCATGAAACAACAATTCTAGAAGGTCTTTTCTTAGATCTCTGCATTCTGTATCTGTTCTTTTTAAAAATGCCTAAATAAATTGACAGTTGGGTGTTACTTGTTGTCAAGTGTCCCAATAGTGTCTGACATTGTCAAGTCAGCGCTGTCAGTGTCAAGGTGCAAGCAGAATCGTAACACCCAGTTGTCAATTTATTTATAAATATTCATAGCAGAGCAATGGCACAATGTAGTTATAAGGAAAGAGGCAGAAGTTTTGTTCGAAGCTAAACCAAGTTTAAGATGGTATAAAGTTAAACTAGACAGTCTTAAAAGTTGACAGATTTCTTATTCTGTAGAGCTACTGTGATAAATCTGGCACATATCAAGACTGTATACTCTACGTTTGCACTGTCCAACAATTATGCCCAATTTACATGGGATGACTGTCGGCTAAACATTTTGCATGAGTGGGAGATGTCACCGCTAGTTGTTTGCGCTCTTGCGGAGCGTTTAGATAGGCAGATCACCGCAGCGTTTCGCTCACTTCTCGCTGACTTCTTGCTCAGCACTTCACATTCTATGTGATACGGCGAACATAGAGCACTTAGAAGTAGCGAGCAAACCAGAGATGATTTTTATGCTGGTTGAAAGTGAGCGATAAACGAAAAGTAAGTGAATAATGCACAATGGCTTTGCATTCAGATGTAATGATTATTGCGCATTTTTGTTCGTTTGAACAAATTTTGGGTGATAATCATTAGAGATAAGCGAGCATACTCGCTAAGGACAATTGCTCAATCGAGCATTGTCCTTAGCGAGTATCTCCCCGCTCGGCAGAGAAGGTTCAGGTGCCGGCGCGGGTGACAGGTGAGTTGCGGCAGTGAGCAGGCAGTGAGCAGGAGGGAGCCACCGGCAGCCAAACCTTTTCTCTCGAGCGGCAGGTACTCGCTTAGGGCAATGCTCGTTTGAGCAATTGCCCTTAGCGAGTATGCTCGCTCATCACTAATAATCATCATGTGTAAATGGCCCATTAGACAGTATATCTCCCCCATTGTTATGTAGGTCTGTCTGAAAAGTAACAAAGAAAACCGTTGATGACAATATGGCTTTTGTCAACCTTCCTTGTAAGTGAAATTAACAGCATGCTGTAGATACGAGTTATGGAATGTTGCCTGTAAGTGTTGACTAGTTCTACAAATGAAGATCTATGATTAGAATCATAAACTTTACAAGACTGGAGAAAGCAAGAATAGATCAAAGCACACTAGTGGAAGAATAACATTTCCTGATGCTACACGGTGATTGCTAAATATGTATCTGTTATAATAAGGATCAAGCATACATATAATTCTTGCTAAAAATTCCCAATGGTAATACATTGCAGTGAAGGTATAATGGTCTATCAAAGCTTAAATAATACCAGTTGCCTGAATTCTATCAAAAGCTATATTCATGAAAAATCCCAAGGTTTCTGCCTTGCACAAAGAAGCGTGGATGATTATCTGCTTATTTATGGCAATCTCACTCATTGTGTCAGACTTTGCAAATACAAAATATAAATACAAAAACAAGTGTATTTTATCTGCAGGTTTGTAAAATAAAAGAAACAATTCCTATTCATGTAATCCAGACTGCAGACACAGGTGAGAACTGGCAGCGTCTGTACTAATGGATATCACAGGTGTAGACGCCATGGCTCGGGGCACAGTAAGCAGAGCTTCACAGGCGGTACAATAGAGGAAATAGTCATGCTATACCTTTCAGCCATTTATGAGTCCATACCATAAGTATCAGACATACTGTATTTTCCCTACTCCAGGATGAAAACTTTATCAATGATCACCTCAACTTCTTGATTTTATTGACTCAAGTGATCATTTTCAATACCTCAATAATATTAGAGGTGGGGTATTTAGGATCAAGAAATGAACTTTGACTAATGGCAGAAAATGTAAATCCTGATTGTGATCAGATGTCAGTCACCAATATCATCACTTGCATCAAGAAATTGGCAGCAATCACTGTAAGACCGATGTGGGTATTAGATACAATGGGTCTTAGGATAAGCATGATAAGTCACAATTATGAAAGACACAAAGTTTTCCTCTAACCCTTTCCAATCCAATTTGTATACTGATTTTCCAAGGGGGCTTACTCTTCTTACTATGCTGGCTAAATCTAGTACTGCATGAGGTGACACGTTGTGTCACAGCAAAGAGGCTGGCAATATACAGTAAGAGAACCCCGACGGATGTCCTCCAACATGGGAGCTGTACAGCCTTAAATAATGTCTTCAGACGTCAGACAGTGGATTGGAAAGGGTTAAGGCACTCAGTCCTTTTGTTCAGTTTACAAACTTTATTCCTATGAGAAATTAGTGGTGCTGCCAATAGAACAGTGCCACAAATAGTTGTCCCTTTAAATACTTCCTTAGGCTGGGTTCACAAACTGGGCAGAACTGCCGCGGAATTTCCATGTGGACTTTCTGCATGAAAATTCTGCCTGCAATCTTAAATCCGAGACTAAGCAGCAAACGGACATTCAAATGTATCATTTTGTATCGACGTTTCTGCTGCGGGTTCTCTCCTCTCTATGGGGAGAGATTCTTGCAGTGCAATACAGGCGGACAAACAGCTTCAAACCGGGCCTTTCCGCTGCTGAAATCTCACAGAATTTCTTTGGGGTCCCGCTGTGGGCATTCTGCGAGACTTCCGCCTGGTGTGAACCCAGTCTAATACCATCAACAGGACCCTTCACCTAAACTCACATTGAATTTCATTATGCTAATCATCACATAGAAGTCTACCTGGTGGAAAAAAATGGCAATACAATGCAATAACAATAGCAAAGTAAGCAAACCAAACATTTTTGTAAATTTGCGGAGTGTTAGGTTTATAATAACTCTCTATTTAAATTTACAAGTAGACAAATGTTTCTGTCAGCAGAAGGAACAATTGAATAACTGCATATCCCTGCATACGGCACATAAGAAATCATGTACTGCTTCCTGCTTGACACCCTATATCCATCAATAGTTACTGCGATGAAAGAAAAATGTTTCTGCACAAAAGGCCAAAATGAAATCTTTATATTGAAATAAAATATACTTAAGGTTTCAATGAAATTTTTAAGAATGTTTAAACAAACTCTAAAAGTGATTGGAAAGACAACTTTGTCTGTGTAAGCTGTTCGAAACGGGGATTGAATAACACATAAAATTGATGACTATACTGAACATGCTGTTTAGGGATGAATTGGTTCCATTCGAGCTGACAAGCAACATTTCAGTTTATTTTGGGATACATTGTGCTGTAGCTTAATGTGAAAGCGCATAAAACAGGCTGCGCTTTGCTTTGTATATTGTTTTATTTGGATTTTGCTGTTGTCAGACCATCTCTAACTATTGAGATAGAAGTGCAGTAAATTAAGCCACCAGCACTGAGCCTTCTTCATGGTAAATCTAAAGCTAACATCTACATAAAAATAATATTTTAGCTATAAATTTCCAACTGCGGAGTAGACTCAGCTCTGATTACAGTCAAGTGGATAGATCCTCCACTTTCCATAAAAGAACATCTGTAATATCTAGCATAACTAATGTACTTACCTTGCCACACCAGGCACTGCCGCAGTAGAGGTCCTGGTGGGGAAGCTGTTTGATGCGTTTGCCATGTCTGTTCATGTACTTGGCGGATTGAGCAATCTGAGTACCAAACTGGTCGCTGATCAGGTGGTCTAGTTTTCTGTCTACTCAGAATGTTGAAAGCTGTATTTTAATACCTCCGGTACACATTACTGCTGTTGTTGTTAGGCGTTTAGTCGTCCACGACCCTCGGTGACCCTAAAGGCAACCTCCCACCATATTTTTCGCAGTCCAGCTTTCACATCCATACATGGCTTTGGGGAAACGGTGGTTTGCACTATCCTGCATTTAGTTGCCATACCAATATCCCTACTTTACCAGATTTTGTCCATGTTTGGCATCACACTTCGCCCCAATGCCATCTTACATTTTAGCTCTGGCATAGATTCTCCAGCCTGGTCAATTTTTGAGCCAAGAAAGATGAAGTCTCGCACGTATTCTACGGCCTCGTTGTCTATTTTGATTTGAATTTGGCCATAGGCTACTTAGGTATGTTCTGTGGTATTATTGTTACTTGATTCTGACATGGCTTATTACCCGCTTTTTGAGTCTCCCCTGACCTGTCTGTATTTCTGTCGTTGATCTCTGGACTGATTGACTAATATTTTGCCTGCCAATCTGGGACTTGGGTTAGTCCAGTCTCAAATGTGCGATCAGAATTCTGCATGCGGAAGCCCGCAGAGCAATCTGGCACTGACCAGTGACCCTGCGTACCCTCACTTTTCTGTGTTGCGGATGACCACGGATGCTCGCCATAGGTCATGCCCAGTTCAGGTGTTTTTTTTAATATTTGTTTTTCCTGCGCTGTTGCTAGGCAATGATGCGGGTACCCACGGCTTATCTGCAATGTCAATTGTGGATGAGCCCCAGATCCGAATGGCTTCCATTGACTTCAATGGGAGCCGTCTGTACGGATTCCCTAGAATAGAACATGCTGCGATTTTAAATCCACTTGTGGAAATCACAATCACTATTCGCTTATCTAAGCGGATACGCAAATGTTCTATTTTTTCAATGTGTGTGGAATAGCGCGGATCGTCCGTGTGGGCGACGATTGCGGATTCCGCAATGGAAACCTGGTCATGTGAGATCGGCCTTACACTTGCATAAGTTAGTACTTCCAGCAGTAAGCGTCACATCTCTATATATTAGACTCTGCTATCTACCGTGCAATGTGGAAGCCATCTTTAGGAGTGCATTCACATACAAGGTTTTTTCTTTAAAGAGCAGCGGTTTTTATGACAGTTTTTCTTGCAGGTTTTTTTTTTCAGTTAAAGCCATAAGCAAATTCAAAAGATATGGAAAATATAAAGAAAAGTCTCATACTTCTCCTTCTAGGATCCACTTTTGACTTTGATGCAAAAAAACCCTCCTAAATAATAAATGGACACAAAAGTTACAGCTTTAAAAAAACAAACAAAAAAAAAATAAAGCGGTGTGAAGCTCCCCTTAATAAGCAGGCGAGCCATCCTTAATACGAATACACTTAGTATGCAAAATTCCATCTATACTGTCACCCAAATGCTTATTCTCAAAGGCAGGTTATTCGTGGCCACTGGCATAATGTGGGTAAACAGATGACAATGAAATATTATCTCAAATGACAAAAAGGATCTTCTGAAAGAAAATCTATTTCATACAGAGTTTGTTTCATTAATGCACCGTTATGCAATTGATTGACACCTGCAGTGATTGAATGTCACATCTATGTAATGCATAAGACGGCTGCATCAGAATGAATAATATCATTGGGATAAAGAGGACTTGTGTGTGCCTCGAAAATCAAAAGAAAGTGATCTGAGAAAGAAAATCACATATTGCACAGTGTGCATATGCCTTGTGGCCACAACGGGACTATTGTCAGTGGTGCTAGTCAGGCAAACATTGTCCCATGGCGATGCTCTAACAGACCGGTGTTAGTGTGGAGTATACTGGTGGAAGGAAACAGAGTGGCATTAATGTACAGGTCGCCATAAAATATACAATATGAGCCGCTGCACAGCTGCCAACAATGCACAATCCATATTCACACTGCAGAAAGTCAGTTTTCTGGTAGACAGAACTCCCAAACCAAAAAGTATTAGATTCAATCAAGTGCACAGATGTCAATCTATTTTTCTGTTTAGTGAACTCTGGGATGCATCTCCCCATCTTTTCTAAAGCACGGGTGACTAGTCTTATTTGATGTGGTTCTTGAACAATCCACAGACCATCTTTGGATGGCGGACTTAGAAGTGTCAGTTAAACTTAAAGTATCAAATGGCAATATTGTTCATAATGGCATCTCTAGGACTAGAATGACTGAGACAAGCCAGAGGGGCCCAGAATATACTCTCAATGGCATCTAATAGCAATTGCAGAATATTGCTGGTCTCATATAAGGTAACTCCATACATATGTTATACTTTGTATGATGCTCTCTAAAGAACTGTACTTATTTATATAAATATAAGCCTTATGTTGAGTTTCTCTATCACATAAATTGTGGAGCAATTTTCCAAAAAAAGTCAAGTAACAAGGAATTTTTGGGAGAAACTCTTAACCCTTCCCAATCCAATTTGTATCCCGGGTTTCCTAGGGGGCTTACTCTAAATCCGCAGCTTGTCAATTTTATCATCATTTACTCTGCAGAATCCACCTTCCGCACCAAAATCAGTATTTAAAACCATGTCAAAATTTGCACCAAATGGTTGCGGGTTTTGATGCAGACTTTAAGCTGCCCATTGGCTGCAGAATGACCGCTGCGCAGTGAATCCGTCCCGTGTGAACATGCCCTTAGGGTTCATGAAAAAAATAAGATTGTTTTCTTGGTTTTCATGAAGTAATTAACAAAAGCCGCTAATTATTTTCCTCTGCACTTTGCATTTGCTTTGCTGCTCTAACTGCAGCTAATAGTCCAGATTAATAGATTAATAATACTTAAAGAGAAGAAAAGAAGAAAAAAGGCCCTCAGCAGGCAGACAGATAATGCATAGAGAGCTGCTGAATGATCTATTGACTGAGTGGGATGAGAAGACTCATCTTACTCTGCTATCTAAATAGGGTTTAATGCAATAGACTCCTGTTCCCTGTGTGGGAGATAGCTATATTTTACACTAAAACGGAGGAGTTTATTTATCAGACTTATGAAAAACAGGAGAAAATGAAGTAGAACTATAAATACATAATGGAGGAGACGGCTTGCATATCTACAAAAATAACCAGGGGCAGTACGAGTTTACTTGGCTAATACAGGAGAAAGGGTTAACCTCCGCTGGGCGAGCGCATAGTGGTAGGTAAACTGAAAACTCTTAGGATTCAAATTTTAAGGAGCAACTCCATTTGGAAGTGGCCTTTACGGAGTATGACCTGCACTGGGACAGAAAGAGGCTTCTACCGTAGCAAGTTCTTTAACTCTCTCATGTGTCCAGGTCACATTCCGCAGTTCTTGAATTCCCGCTTGCGAAAAAAATCTTTTTTTTTTTTCTGGTGAGAGGAGAGCTGGGATTTTATGGGACAAGTTGTATTTTCAATGGTACCAGTGAGGAACCATATAATTGAAAGTTTTTTTTAAAAAGGGGCAACATGGGGTGTTTGTACAGCATTTACAGTGCAGAGAAAAATGAAATGTTATCGAGTCACTATGATTACAGCAATACCAAATTTATATATATTTTTTATGTAGCACTACATTTCTTAGTTTTTTTGTTTCGTGACCTGTAGTTTTTATTGGTAACATTTTGGGGTACATATGACTTCTTGATCGCCTTTTTATAAAAAAATTTCTTAGAGATGGGGTGACCCAAAAAAAAAGCGCAATTGTGTAATTTTTTTTTTTTTTTTATGGCTTCCCCCAGACCATCACACCAACAGTGGGGGCAATGTGCTGTGCCACAGCAAAGATGGGATTGAGCCGCTTACCCCTAGGTCTCCAGACACAAACACGGCCATCGTTAGTGCCCAATCTAAACCTAAATTAGTCAATGAACACAACCCAGTTCCATTCGCAGTTCAGTTTGATTGTTCATTACACCACTTGAAATAGAGGTGACGGTGGGTGTCAAAGGCAGCACAGGTAATGGGTATTGTGAGAGGGCATAAAGTTGTAAGTGTAACATTGTAGCCCTCTGCGATACACGGTATTCATGGAGTAGGGCTGCAAACCTGGGAAATTTATGCTTACCAAATCAACAAAAATAATCAAAACTTTGTTTCTAAATATGGTAGAACTTCCATCTTAGGCTTCTTATTTGAAGCTAATGGAACATATTTATTAAAAAAACGTATAATAAAATATTACATTCTTTATTTCAAGGTGACAATGAAAATTTTTGTTCTTGAGTATCTGAAAAAGTGTATGTTCATATTTTGGGGGATAAGTATGTAATGCAATTCAATCTCTTCTTGGTGCAAGTTTAATTTTGGGACAGCTTTGGGAACATTAAAGTGGTTGTTTCACCACTTCAAATTGCTTTACAAACACTTTGTCCTTCCTGCTTGCTGCTGACCAGGTCATGTGACTGTTGCAGCCAATCACTGGCTGTAGAATATTGCTGCTGTGGCCAGTGATTGGCTGTCGTAGTCACACCACAAAGTTGATTTTGGGATTCCAGCTGAGTGTTATTTCTTTGCCACATCTCATGGTACGAATGCATGTGATGGACTTGGTGAAACTATGAAGAGGCTAGGGGAGGGTTACAATCTATTTATACTGAGCAAATTATGACTCTGAGACAGTTGTTTGACTGGGTAAAAGACAATACCAAGAATATGAACTTTGTATATGTGTGTCAAGAAGAAATAATGGAGAATGAGAAACTGCTACAGAAACAACATGAAGAAGCCAGACGAGTACCTGGAACGCAAACATTTCATGCTTTCATAACTGGAACGAGGAATGGCTTAATAATTAAGAGGTTTTCTACGGAGACAACCAGTGAAGTGCAGCAAACAAATATTCCACATGAAACATTGTCTTTGGAAGAAATAAAAGGTTTTGTGACTTGCATGTATAATGATGCTGGGTGTCATGGATGTGAATGCAACATTACCAGAGGTTTTGATGAGTTTTCTACATCCTATTGCTCTATTCCCATCAGCCAAATATATTGAACATTCTGAGAGAACAAGTTCTCACTAAGGTTAATCCACTACGTACTACAACTGGGCAAACCTACAAGTAAACTGCTAAAGACATCCAAAGCACAGAAGAAGCACTGCAGAGCAGACGGCACTTGTAACTGATCCTCAAAATTGTATATACCGTATATACTCGAGTATAAGCAGAGTTTTCAGCAGATTTTTTTGTTCTGAAAAAGCCCCCCTTGGCTTATACTTGAATGAGGTAAAAAAAACAAAAAAAACCTCAATACTCACTTCCCAGCTAGTGTCTGTCTCCCCGCCACAATGGTCTCCCCGATGGTGTGGCAAGCTGCTTGAGAATTCCCCCTGCTCGGCTTTGAATTTCCCCGTTGTTAGAGCTGTGTAACTTAGTGCTGTGATTGGATCAAGTGCCAGCCAATCACAGCTGGCACTCGATCATTCACAGCCATTCAGTGAATGTCATCACTGAATGGCTGTGATTGGTTTATCAAATGCCGGCTGTGATTGGTTGGCTCTCGATCCAATCACAGCGCTTACTTACACAGCACTGACAGCGGGGGAATTTAAAGCTGAGCAGGGAAGTGATAGCAGGGAGAATTCTCAAGCAGCTTGCTGCACCACTGAGGAGACCATCACGCCGGGGACACAGACGCTGGTTGGGAGGTGAGTATTGCAGTTTTTTTAACCTAGTATATACTCGAGTATAGCTAGGCTTATACTCGAGTCAATAAGTTTTACTAGTTTTTTGTGGTAAACCTTACTGACTCGCCTTATACTCGGGTCAGCTAATACTCGAGTATATACGGTATATGGTATTTCATTCTAGAATACAGTTATTTCCTAAATAAGTGCTCAAGTATTAGAATAAATGTGATGTCTGCTACATTAATATTTTCTTTCTACTCCTGTTCCCAAAGCCATTCCAAAGTGAAACTTACATGAGGGAGGTTTCATTTACCTGTAATTACATACTTTATTCCCCAAAAAGATGAAAGTGCGCTTTTTTAGATATTCAAGGTCAAAGTTAACATCACGTGACCTTAAATTAATTTAATATTTTATTCTAAAACTTTTTTTATGAAATGTGTGCTCCATTATCTTCAAAAAGAGCCAAAGATAAAAGTTCTGCCATAATTAACAGCAAAGTTAAGATTTTTTTGTTGACCTTGTAAGCATAAACTGTAATTTTTTTCTCATGTTTGCAACCCTGCTGTATCAATACGGAGGGCTAAAACTTTACATCCGTACGTTTATGCCATCTACTATTCTATCAAAATTCATGAAAATATGAGATGGTCGGGATCTAAATATTTCCAGTCTCTGATCATCTCTAGCATTCATTGTTATATGATAATATTCTCCAGGTATGTAACCTAGCTGTTATGGAGGTGTGATTGGGGATTAGGGTATCTGTTTTTAACTCCTTAAAGGGGTTGTCTCGCGAAAGCAAGTGGGGTTAAGCACTTCTGTATGGCCATATTAATGCACTTTGTAATATACATCGTGCATTAAATATGAGCCATACAGAAGTTATTCACTTACCTTCCCTGCGCTGGCATCCCCGTCTCCATGGCTCCGTCTAACTTCAGCATCTAATCGCCCGATTAGACACACTTGCGCAGAAGGGTCTTCTGCCTTCGGGTCTGTCCGGCAGCAGCGGCGTTCTGGCTCCGCCCCCTTCTACGCGTCATCACGTAGCTCCGCCCCGTCACGTGTGCCGATTCCAGCCAATCAGCCAAGGCAGCACTGGGGGCCTTCAGAAGGCCCCAGGCTGCCATGGTAACAGAACAGCACCTCCCAATTACATTGCGGTGGGAATGGGGGGGGGGGCTGTTTAGGATCACTGAACTTTGATTGGAGGATTTAAATGCTACCCACAGTGGCATTTAAAGGATTAACAGCAGCGATCAGCATGCACACTGATCGTGGCTGTTGCCAGCAGGTGTCAGCTCTAAGAAACAGCTGACACCCACCTTTCATGGAGCGTGATTTGCTCTGAATCCACGTGAGGCCTTAAGAGGGAAGCATGTAAACCTCAACTATGTAACTAATAACCTGCACAAAGCACGGCTATGAAGATATTGTGAAGTTATATGTCTACAGTAAATAACACAGTTTTTCAGGAGTACAACACTTACAAAAGAGCATCTAAGCAATTCTGTAGGAGTACAGAAACAAGTTATAAAGAATACATCAAGACCGTATTTTTCTTTGTCTAGACTTATGTTAAAGTAGAACTGAGAAGTGAGTATTAATATTACAAACAGCACTCGCATATCGTATGTAGAGAGGGGCTGATGTTTAGTAAATCAAAGAGGAATCTGACCTATTGTACAAATTAAAAATGAACATAAATTAGTTAATAAGATGGTTCAGTGACAGTCAATAAGATAATAGTGTTTATGGGACAACCATAATGGTTTTCAATTTCGAGTCCTCTTATCAGAATCTGTCAGCTCAAGCTTTATCATTGGTGTTTGAGGAGCAAAATCAAAACCTGTTGTCAAAATTGTGACACTACAACTGCATAAAAAATGTCAACAATTCTGCAAAAAAATAGAATTTAGACATTACTCCAACCTAAGTAAAAGTAGAGCCTAGAGTCTGTTGGCATGCAGTGGTTAGTGCCTACCAAATGGTCCAAGGAAGGACAACTGTTGAGACGGTGATACGTTCATGGGTGCCTAAGGATCACTAATGTGTGTGGGGAGCAAAGACTGGCCCATCCAGTTCAATTCTGTAAAAGGTCTATTTTAGCACAAATTGTTGATGGCTATGATGAAAAGGTGTCAGAACACACAGTGCATGGTACAGTAAGCTTGCTACATATTGAATCGGTCATAGTGCCCAAGCTGACACCTGTATACCATTAAAAGGCTCTACAGTGGACACATGAGCATCAGAAATGGCCTATGCAGCAATAATAATGATCTTTATTTATACAGCTCCAACATATCCCAGAGCACTTAACAAATCCGAGGGAGAGCTGGGCAGATGAATCACATTTTCTTTTACATCATGTAGACAGCTAGCTGCGTGTGTTCACGTACATGGAAAAGAGAAGGCACCAGGATGCACTGCAGGATGAAGGCAAGCCAATGTAGGCAGTGTGATGCTTTGGACTATGTTCTGCTGGGAAACCTTGGGTTCTGGATTTCATCCGGATGTTAGTTTGATATGTTGCACCTACATAAACATTATTGCAGGGGAAATATCCGCTTTCATGGCTGTGACATTCCCTAATAGCAGTGGTTTTCATCAGAAAGATAATGCACTCTTCAATACTGCAAAAATAGTTCTGGTATAGTTTGAGGAACATGGCAAAGACAGTTCAAGGTGTTGACTTTATCTCGAAATTCCCCAGATCTCAATCTGAGGACTTATTCAGGCAGGCATATATCGGTTGGGTTTTCACGCCCGGCCAATACACACTTCCATCCAAGCAGTTCCCCCCTTCCCTCCCACTCACCAGCTCTCTGCCTCCCTCCGCTCCGAACTGTTTGCAATGGGAGTGGCCAGGATGGGGGCAGAGCTAAGCTCCTGCCCTTTGCCCATAGCAAGAGCAGTTCTTCCTGGTAGCAGAGCTTGAATACGCTGCCTCCAGCAAGCTAATGCACTGATTGGTCAATCGAGCGCTGTGTCAGCCAATGAAAACCAGAGCTGGATTAACCAATCACAGCCATTCAATGTCGTCATTCAATGAATGGCTGTGAATGGTTAATCGAGCTCCGGCTCTCATTGATTAATCGAGCACCGCGTCAGCCAATCAGAGCATTAGCTTGCTGGTGGCGGGGAATTCAAGCCCTGCTTCTAGGAAGAACTGCTCTGTCGGCGTGAAGGAGGAAACCCCCTAAAAAAAAAGTGCCTATAGGACAGTGTCTTATTTTTGGGGAAACACGGTACCCTACCAGATCATTCTGCTCTTCTGAACGACCATCTACCCCCACATCTACCCCAGCGAGTGACCGCTCAGTCAGCAGCAAACTCCTTTCCACCTTGTCAATGGATCTCAGTGTAGCAATCTGCACATTTAGATCCAGGATCGGGGCTTCCAAATTTGCAACACGCTTACATCTCGTCCAGCAGTATGCACCCTCAAACGGCTGTTCAAGGCTTGCAAATAAAGAGAGTGTTCCAGGTGAATCTCTCCATGTTTGTGTAGCTTTAGCACACTTTTATTACAATTCAGCTATGTTATTAAAAGAAACAAGGCTATTATAATCTTCCTGTCATGAATTTGGTTAGCTGTCACTATTGACGTTTGTTTAGTTTAAGGTGTGCGAATCTTATAATCTCCTAATTGATATGTAAGGCTGCTGCGTGGGTAAACTACAGATAAAGTAGAAGACAGATTGAGAATTATGCAATTTGAGAGAAATTGCATTTTAATAAATTCACAATTGGCTGCTCTATAGAGTTTGCAGTTAAATGTCTATGTTGCCTTCACTTGGAATATTTCTCAATATCAAAAATAACCGTTAATGTAAACAGTTTACGCTAACAAAAGCGGTAAATAAGTGCCATTTAAAATAAGACGACTGTCTTCGCATTCTCCTTTTTGTGCGATCAGCCACACTGCGGAGTCTTCAGCCTATAGTTAAGGGATGCTCAGGTAGATGGCACTGTTTGTTCTGCGGTGAATCAAATAAAAAGTTTTGGCTCATTTACTCTACAGTTGAAGCAATCTAGGGGAGGGGAGCAATATTTTTGGGACCGCAGCAAGGGTGTAATTCATCTTCCTATTACTGCAAGTCAACGGCATGCTGACTTCCATGCAATTCTAATTAACCCAGAAAGCAAAATTAATTTCAAACTAATATCCATCCCATTGGCAGGTAATTAATTTTGGGGAAGATTGTGTTAACATAAATTAGCACTAAATGTGAAATAAAATAAAATCCATAATGAAGCTATGTTACAATGAGAGATCCCTGTGCTGTGAAATATATAATCAGTGTGGTCTCAAGACAATGGTTTAAGACTGACACTTTAAAAGTGCAGAATCACTTAGAAACATGCATTATTACTCTGACAAATAAGCCAAAACAATTAGCCATACAAACTATTCATCTACCTTTTTACTGTGTCTCATTGCCTATATGGCCAATGCAGAAATTAATCAAGCTGTAATGAAAATGTATGCCTTAATCATCTGTGTTTGGAAACATTAAATTACATTGGGAAATTATGTAAAACACTTTTTAGACACCCAGTTGGATGATTCGTTAATTTAAAAGACTCTAGTGCTATATAACTAGTGAATGATGTGCAGACCTCTAGATACCATTAACTCATTTTTAACTCCTAGTTGACATCCACCATATATGTATGGCCGAAGTCACAGAGGAGCAAGTGGAATGCTTCACAAATGTGCTGGCTGTGCTATATATCTGACACTAGCCTGCAAAGGAATACCCATAGCACATCCATAGTGGCCAAATCTACATCTAAAGGGGGCTGTCCACTCAGCCGTACTTCTTCTCCAAAACTCCGGCACACTTGTCTGCAGTCTTCAGCCAGTGCTTCCTAGCAGAGAGTTCATAAATCCCGCCTCCAGGAAGCTCTATCTCTGATTGGTTCTCAGGCATCATGGCTCAGTCAATCACTGCAGCGCTCGATGAACCAATCACAGCCATTTTAATGCAGCTAGAGGTTATTTCAGGGGAAACTGTAGGATTTCCTACTGTAAAAGTTGCATCGCACCGCATGAAAACTGCATTTTCGTGTGATGCAATGCAACGCAAAGGAAAGCTCCATAGGGAAACATGGGCTACAAAACAGCAAATCGCAACAATAGTCAACATGCCGCGATTTTTTCTTCTCGCAATATTACAGCTTACAAAACATCACTAATGTGGGGGAACCCATTGCAAAGCATGGGCTTCACATGCATGTGATTTTTTCAGCGCTGTCGCATTACGAGACAATCGTGTGATTTTGCCGCTCGTGTGAAAGCAGCCTAAGTGGTGCGGATTTGCTTGTGTTTTCCCTTGCGGAACTAGTATTTCTGGGACTGAATTCAACAGCTTGATTCTGCAGCATAAATAGACATGCTGCAAAATGAAAATTAATTGCAGAAATTCTCTGCACCATGCGAAGGGGATCTTTTAAATCCCCTCCACATGGCTTGTATTGTAAATCATGCCTAACCTTGTGAAAGTGGTACAACAGCATAAAACACTGCAATACAGAAGTATTACAATGTATCATACAGTCACATGGGGTAAAGTCCCCTAATGGCACAAACAAAAAAATATACATATTAAAAAAAAATATATATATATAACAAAAAATGAATAGTGACCATAACGTCATAAGCACCAGATTGGAACTGCTGCAGTTTACAGTTCGCCTCTCAAAAAATAAAAGCTATGGGTCTTAGAAAACGGCAACATAAAGCTATTTTTATAGAAGTTTTATTTTGTGAAAGTAGTAAACAACAAAAATTACATAAACCTGGCACCGCTGTATTCATTGTAACCCAGAAAAAAACTGGTAACATTTTTACCACAAAGCGAACAATGTAACAATGAAACCCAAAAAACAATGGCACAGTTGTGCTTTTGATTCCCATTCAATCCAGCAAAAAAATGTTTGAAAAGGTTTTTCAGAATATTATATAGTGATTTAAATGGTGGCATAAAAATACTAAATTGTTCTGAAAAAATACAAGCCCTCGTCTGGCTACAGCATGCCAACAACGAATATAAAAACGTTATGCCTCTGGATAGACAGGGAAGAAATAAACGAAAATGGTGCCACTGAAACTAGCTGTGTTAGTAAAAGTTTAATCTGTTGTCTCATTTCAATAAATCCTAGCCATATGCCCTATTAGGTAATGAGGAGGTCATTGGGAGAACTCTACCATTGGCTTTGTCTATCATGGCCAATGTGTCGGTGTGATAAAGAGCAGGAACTTTAGGAAGTTATTACTCTGAAAGATACTTTCCGCCTGTCAGTGAATGGTGCACTATCCTTAGCACTAAAATACTGATTGTTGTGAACAAGGTCAAGATTTTTCATCCACACCTACAGCTGAGGGGTGCAGAAAATCAAGTGACCCCCCAAAAAAGAAACTTCAGCAGCTGAATGGTTTTACTGAAGATATCCCTCTGGCACATTAAATAATCTTTTGCATGGTTTTGGGTGCAATTTGATCTGTAATTTTATCCATTTTTACTTGTGCCATATTTGCTATTCATTTACAGTAATGTCTCTTTCATTAACACCTTGTACACCGATTTGATCTGTACTGAATGTCTTTGGTGACGCACCTTTTTATGATTTATTACTTGTAAAAAAGTCACACATTTTTGCATAAAATCACCACACTTGAAGGGGTGAGGGGGGGGGATGGGGGGGCTTAAAAATGACTTTGCTTAATTACTCAATCTCAATTTTTGGCGAATTTAACAAAGGGCATTTACCATCTGTAAGGGCTTTTGTACACAAGTGTATATCGGCCGGCATTTTCATGGCCGGCCGATACACGCTTCCATATAAGCAGTCCCCCCACTTCCCTCCCCCCCATTGGCTCTCTGCCTCTCTCCTCCACTCTGTCATTTGCAATGGGATGGGGTGGGAGCTAAGCTCTTCTCTGTCCTGTCCACTCCCATTGCAGGCTGCGGAGGAGTGGGGAGGGTGCAGGAGCTTAGCTCCGCCCCTGTCCCACTTACTCCCATTGCAAACCGCTCAGAGGGGAGGAGAGAGACAGAGACACGGTGAGGGGGAAGGAAGTGTGTGTGTGGGGGGGGGGGGGGGGGGGGACTACAGAGTAAATTAAGTTCCACACAAATTCATTTTTTAATCTGGTTTCTGACAACTTTGGTGCTTCTTTACAAGAAGTATTTTATACATTTGCAGTGTACAAACATCAGGACAACACCTGGCCTTCTGGTCTTTTACTATACATTGAACAATAACTCTCTCAAATAGTCAGGCCTAGTATCCATAGCTCCATATGCCATCAAAACAACACAAGGTGCATCACCTACCTGGCAATATGGTGCCTTGCAGCTCTCACAGTGTTTTTTTTTTTTGCACAGCTCCTCTCTCCAGATTCAGCCAACTGGGAACCACCACTGAGAGACTCACACCTCTTGCTAACAAGCCCTCTCAGGTGGAGTATAATTAGTCAGCTCCCCATCCCTCATCTGCTGACCATTTTTGTTAACAATGGTCTTCTCTTGGCTCAAACACACCACTGCAGTAGATGTTTTGCCACAATATGTACACAAATAAAAGTCTGCTTCTGGATTTATGAAGGGGTCTTAGCACAGCGTAACTATAGGGGATGCAGAGGATGCGGTTGTACCCGGGCCCAGGAGCCTTAGGGGGCCCATAAAGCCCTCTTTTTTTTCCATATAGGGAGCCCAGGACTATGAATAAAGCATTATAGTTGGGGGCCCTGTTACAATTTTTGCATTGGGGCTCAGAAGCTTCAAGTTACGCCTCTGGGTCTTCCAGATATTACACAATGCTGGAATTTAATTTATATAAGTGATAAAGCGCTTTGCGAATTTCCTTTGTCTTCTTTTCACTCAAGTATTCTTGCTAGATTGGGTTTACATTTGATAACACATGAAAATAGAGTATTTTTGTAGTTTACTTCTAAAGCTAACAAACTTTAAATGTCAGAACTCATCCCTAGAAGTCAAGGAGAATAAATGCAAACATTTATCACTCAAAGAATATTTACATCTATTCTTCTGTACGTTTCCATTTTTTATAGGACATTAAATTAACAAACTCTGGAAGAGCTCCCATATGAAAACAGTTGAACAGAAAATATTACACTTGGAGGAGATTCTACATCTTGATTTTGCCTATTGAGCAATTCTAGTTTTGTGATTAATACACTGCCAGCAGCAAGCGATGACTGGAAGTATAGCAAAATTAAAATACATTGCATTGTGAGAATTGTGGCAAGGTGGAAAAATATGCCCGTAGAGCAGAATAACCTATAAAATAATACCAAATCAAAGGACACCCTCAAGGTTTCATTTGTTTGTGTGAAAATGGAAATTAAGTCTTAGTGCTGCTTTCTTTAAAATGGAAAAATGACCTCAAAGTCCAACAATTAAAGACCGTATTATGTGCCATAGGAAATAATAAATGTGAAGTCTGTTTAAATTGTAAACAATGTTCTTCATGATAAATTATTTTTCCACTTCCATCTACTATACATGGGACCAAATTGAAATTCATCAGGCGTTGGACAAGCTTTATGTCTATCTCAATGGTGCTTGAAATTTCAGAGGACACTAATGGTATATTTCCTGTCTTCCCTAAAGCATCTCAATGTACAGACGGGTCCTTCCTTACGTAGTTTTCTCTCGGCTCAGGAGATTTCCTAAGATAAGTTACATAAGATGACCATTAAAAAAAAAAAAAGAAAATGCCTTTGTATTAGGCTTCTTTCATGAAGTGTCTTTCACTATGCTGTGGCTTTCCCTCTGAGGCTTTTGTCTGAATTGCTAAAAATGTAACGAAACCCTGAACGGAACCATAAACTTTAGTTAAACAAAGACCAAAGGTATCTCCACTTGGCACGGCTCCCCTTCATTTCTGTTATTTTTGGGATGGACCGAAAAGTGTAGTGGACTACAGTTTAATGCACTAAGAGCATGCAATCTCTTCAGCCCCTTCCCCAAGTGATGGCTGGGAATTATCAGCAATTATCTTGAAGTTCACAGGAATTTGGAGCTCTGAGTGCAATAAAGATATATTAATTAAATGATGAAATCAGGCAGAATAGAACTTTGGATCTATTTAGAAAAAAAAAACTAAGGTTTTAAATGGAGTAAGAAGATACAAAGATACAATCATATCACTGACAGCAATTCCTGTTGACGGGTTTGTTCTCACCTGTTGGATTTGCTTACAGATTTACAAGAGAATTTAAAGGTTGTGGATGTGCAGTGGATGTATTGGTGGATCAGCACAAGTTTAGGTCTATCTAAGGGGTCTAATCTCCAATGGTTTTTTGCCAGAAGAATGGACATGCCCATTTTTCTTGTGGACATATTTCTTATGCCATACACAAAAATCCTCTTTTTCGGCTGCATATAAGTATCACATACGTCATTCACTTGCATTGGGTACACAGTATTACCATATGTGGCTAAAGGTGCTTTTACATGGAGTGATTATTGTTCGGATTCCCGTGATCCAGCAAGAATCCCAACAATAATCACTCAGTGTTAATGCAGGCAGCGACTGGACGACGAACAAGGAGTCCTTCACTTCTTAACATTTCGTTTCTGCATGCCGTATAAACATCCAGTTGTTGACTTCAGGATGACTGCCTGTAAACTGTGAATGGAGGCGGGTGGGCCGGGATGATCCCTGGCCCACTCACTACCATTCAGTCAGCGCAGTCAGCGATGCTTCTTCCTATGTAAAAGCACAGGAATAATTAGCGCTGGAAAGAGCTGTCGGACATTGTTTGCCTGATCGCTTATCCCATCTAAAAGTACCCTTAGGCTGGGTTTCTTATGGAACGGAATTGCCATGGAATTTCGTTGCAGACTTTCTGCACTGAAATTCCGCCAGCAAATTTTTATCCCCAGATAAAACAGCAAAGTGGACGAGATTTTCAAAAATCTTATCCACGCGCTGCGGAGAAGCGCTTGCAGCCAAGCCGCGATGAAACTGACATGCCACTCGAAACTCAAAGCTGCAGCATGTGAATTTTACCACCATCACGGCTGCGGCCTCTCTATGGCGAGTTTTGAAGCTGCATTTCTGCCGCAGAAATCTCGCGGTATTTCCGTGCAGTCATTCTGCGGGATTTCCGCTCGTGTGAACCCAAACTATGATTTACAGATGTAGAAACATTTGTGACACGTTAATTAAAAAAAAATCTGTGCTGCAGTTTATCTGACTTCTTAATAGGTTTTAAATCTCTTGTGTTAAGATAAGAATTTTTTTTCCAGCAGTTTATCACACTTTAAGGCCTATTTAGACTCAGCGATTATCGCTCAAGCGACTTTTGAGCAATAATCATTGTGTCATTGCCAGCCCTAGATGATCGCTCAAGATGAGCGATCACCCTTCGCTGCCAGCGAAAGGATGCAGAAGACAAGCGGGGTTTCCCGCTTGATAGATAGATAGATAGGAGATAGAGAGAGATAGAGAGAGATAGAGAGATAGAGAGATAGAGAGAGAGAGAGATATGAATCAACGTTGAGCCGGCTACCTAAATCATCCAGAGATTGAACTTGCAACCTTCAGGTTGTGAGCGAGAGTTTAGGATTGCATTTCTGCTGCTTTAACACTTAAGCCACATCAGAATTAAGCCTTGGAGCAATGGTAGGAGGTTGCAAAGTCGAATGAATCCATGTTGGTGGCCGGGTGCATGTGTGCCACCTACCTGGAGAAGAGATGGCACTACGATAAACTATCAGAGGAAGACAAGCTAGTGGAAGTAGCGCAATACTCTCGGCAATGTTACAGATCAAGTGCTAGTAATGATGCAGGCTGGAAACTAAATGGCAGAACTTAACTTTACTTTTAGCAATTGACTTTCCTGCGTACTAGCTATGGAACCCAGTATGCAAATACCTCCTAAGCTTACAGCTGAGCTGAATAGTGTAAAAACTGGACCACTGAAAGGATAATAGATAAGAAGCAGATATCAGAAAATATATAAACTAGGGACTCACCATTTGATAACAGGGGCAGAAAGTGATGATAACTGGATGATGGGGATGAAGATGACGAAACAGACAGAGGAAAATGGAACAGATGGTTATGAAGAGAAATAACTACCAAAGAAATCCTATCCCTAATGCTATCTCTCCCTACAACCTTCTCGAATATCACCCTGACACTAACCCTAACACCAGACACCACTGTCCTTAATCAGCCCTCAGTTATCCCTATTGGTGACCCTGTCTGAAATTCTTTCCTTGAGAGCAACAGGACACTAGGATCCAGACATAATTCTACAAAATTTTGCATACTTGAAAAGGCGTCTAAATACGGCAAAACGCGTAGTAAAACTCCAAAAACCGGTTGAAATATTACCGCAGACCATCGGGTGTCTTTTCATATAATACAACCCTGGATCCAGAAGCACGGAGGATTTATGTACATATTTGAATTCAATAATGAACCAAAGCTAGACAGATGCAAACAAGGAATGAGCAGATGAAAACCAGAGACTAGAAAACAAGACTGGACTATACAAGGATATGGAGAAGTCCACTCTGACAAAAACCAACTAGATGAGAACAAGGTACTAGAGCAAGGAAGACTAGATTTAAATGACCCATGTTACAGCTATCAACAACCACCATAATGCAGCAAGCACAGATACTTAAAGGGAGGTTACCCAATGAGGAACTCCTCCATAAACAAGGCTAGCTGAGCAATGGATCAACTGCTACAACAACAGGTTAGAAAGCAGGAGATGATGTTCCAAAAGGAGAATTCCTGCTGGTTGTAACCGTACACTCCGTCATGGTAACGGTATTTCCTAATTGCTGTGGCCTTTATCAGCAGGATAATGCAGCCTGCCACACTGCAAAAGCTGTTGAGTAATGATTTGAGAATAATGACAATTAGTTCAAGGTGATAACTTGGCTTTCAAATTCCCCAGATCTCAATCTGATTGAGCATCAGTGGAACGCCCCCCCCCCCCCCACCACCACCCCCTTGCAGCCTACTGAACCTAAGGATCTACTGTTATCCCATGTGTGTCAAATATCACAGGACAGCTTCAGAAGTCTTGTGGAGTCCATGCTTTTATGGATAAGAAGTGTTTTTGTGGCGTGAAGAAGATTTACACAATAACAAACAGGTAGTTTTAATGTTAGTTCAGAAGCGAAAAAACATTCATGGGAGCTTGGACTTGGTGAAAATAATTTCCTCGCTTTATTGAAAACGTGCCCAATACATCTAAGCTACTGTATGCTCATGGAGAACGCGTTTCGATCTCACCCGGGAATGAGGTGAACAAGATCTCGGGTGACAACAGCCATTTGGATCGAGGGACATTGGATGTGGAGGTTTCTGTGGCTTGTTTATTCGAGACAAGAAATGAGGAGCAAGCATGACCTGGCGTGGAGGTGAGAACTTAGCTTTTTGCAGTTTTAATGTTAAATGGGTTGTCTGGGACTTTTTCTAGTGATGCCCATTGATTTCAATGGGAGCTGAGCTTACAGCACCAAACTAAGGCCTCATGTCCATGGGCAAATTAGGAATTACAATCCGCAGCATTTTTCCCGCACGCGGATCCACGCCCCATAGGGATGCATTAGACACCCGCAAGTAGTTAAATACCTGTGGATGTCATTTTCCCCCGCAGGCGCGGGTCCTGCGTGCAGGAAAAAATCCGGACCATGCTCCATTTAGGTGTGGGTCTCCCGCGGGGACGGCTCCTGCAGGCTTCTATTGAAGCCTATGGAAGCCGTACGGATCCGCAAGAGACCCGCGCCTGAATTAAACTCACCTGCTTCGGACGGTACGGGTCTTCCCTTCTTCGCGGCCGGATCTTCTTTCTTCGGCCCGGTGGATGGGCCCGGCGCATGCGCGAGGCACGTGCCGGCGTGCCGAGCACATCCGCCGGGCCGAAGAAAGAAGATCCGGCCACGACGGAGAGAAGATCAGGCCGCGAAGAAGGGAAGATCCGGAGCGTGCGGAGAGGTGAGTAATTCTTTTTTTCTGTGCTCATGTCCGCGGGGCAGGAGGGACCCGCTACGGATTCTCCATGGAGAATCCGTAGCGGGCCTGATTTTCCCGTGGACAAGAGGCCTAAGCAGCTGTAATACGGGTAAGCATGAACTACTTCCTGTGCTGTCTATACTGACAGCAGTGCCACAAATCAAATAATTGGTGGGGAACCAGAGCAGTGGAGCTCTGTCAATCGTCTATTTATGATCTACTTGAGGTCATCAGTAGAAAAATATTAAAAAGTCCTGAGTAACCCCTTTAACGCTGATGTTTGTGTTAATCCATAAAGGAATATGTTTTGAATCGAATGCTTCAATTTTTAACACTTCCTTTGCCATTCCTCTGCCTGTATAATTGAAGCATTTCATGTCCTTCTGGGCTCTGTATTCTAGCAAATGACATGTTAAATCCATTACACAAGTTGTTTCTGCTGCCTGTCCAGGTACTCGGTATTGAATCTTTAAAGCAGCTGTTCACTCTACATTATACAATCTTAAATCTTACTTTAAATTGCTTTTGTTGTAGGCTTGCCCATAACAAAGACTGTCTTTTTTTCCAATACTGAACTACTGTGTTCAAATGAAGCAACATGAATTACACATTGGATTACCTACATTCTATTTTCTCGCAGCACAATAGCCTATTGTTCTCCAAGTGCCTGAATTACGTGCCACTATAAAGCAGCAGTGTAATGTTGAACCATTATCAATCCAAAATGGAGATTCAAAAAAAAAAAAAAGGCCTAGCATTGTGCAGTGAAGTATTGATAGTATTTACTATACTGCTATGGCTATATCTGCCCATGGGAAAAAAAAATCAATCTGATTTCAAGCTGTGGCATATTTTATAGGATTAACACAAATTGTGTAATGCTCTTTTGATACTTGGTAGAGAAAGTCAACAGCATGCTTCCAATATAAATATAAACTGTAAATAAAACCCGTACCAGACGAGACGTGAATTACATTTATAACATGTCTACACAAATGGGGGAGAGGGCTTTAGTCCAAATTCTAGAATGTATTAATTTAATTAAGTTGATTATTTCTCTTATGGCGGATGTAATGTAATGATTGGAGTCATTGCAGGATTCTGTAATAGGACCAGAGCGTTGTAAAAATATTACCGCCAGAAAAATATATTGCTCAGCATAGTAGGCCTATAATCAAATGTGCCCGATAAGGGCTGTTGTGTGTGTGCGGAAAATTCACTTTTATGTCCACGGGCGGATTTGAATTGTGGAATCCGCATTGGGCACCCGCGCGGAAGATTCGCAGTTTGAGACGCCCATAGGGAAACAACTGAATTAAAGCATGTAGATTTGATTTGTGGACCTTTGGCTGCGTAAATCAAATCGCATCATGCTCCATTTTACAGTGGTTCCCACATGGATGACTTCCATGGAAGTCAGTAGAAGCCGTCTGATCCGATGTCCATTTGCAATTCACATTGCAGACAGGCCGCGGATTCTGCGGGAAAGCAGAAGTTTGAGAAAAAAAGAACTCTACTGTGCATGTGCGCCGGTGCAACAGCCGGCACTTCTGCACACATACGCAATAGAGAAAAAAGAAGACCCGGACATGGAAGCAGAGTCCTTGGCTATGGGCAGGGTTGGATTCTGCTATGGGCTTCTGCATGCGGAGTCCGACCCACCCGTGGACATGAGCCCTTAGTCATCCACATACTTTATTGTACAGAGGTATGTATGTCATCTCAGAAACATAAACCAGGAGGCTTCTAGTACCCAATGCAGAATTTGTAATGGGGATCCAAATAATTACATTTAATTATATCCCTGGTGTCCTGATATAGGGCAGTTGTGTCTCCTAGCCCAACCTAGTCTTCAGGGCTCAGGTGCAACTACAACTTCAGAAACTCTCTCTATTTATGCCTATGGTCCTTCTTTGATGAGTTTCATGAGACTTTGATATAATATACAGTAATATAGAAACAATGTAGGCTGTAATTATGGTATCTCGTATATCTAATTTATGTCTCGAAGTACCAGTGCTTCTAATTAGGAGGCATTGACTAGAAACCAAATTATGATAGTTCTGGAACCTTCTTACACAGGTAAAGTTTTGCTCCATTACTCAGACATGTGAACAAATAAAGGTTGTTCACTCCTCCCCCCAGACTAAATGGTCAGGTGTTGGGATATAAGATGTACAGAATAAGTGAAGCTGGTTTAGAAGTGTTAATTGTAACTGTCAAAGTGGCTCATATCTAAATGACTGTGAAAGTCACAATAGTTGATATGAAGTGTACAGTAGCATAGGGTTTTCAATGAACCAAAGAGCCTATGAAATCTCTTAAAGGGATTTTTCAAAATTAAAAAAAAATCAAGGCAGAAAATGGTGCAATACAGGGGAATAAAATTATACTTGCCTTGTTCAGCTTGTCCCGTCCAGCCCTGAAAGCTCCAACAGTGGTCACGTCACAGTCATCATTCATGTGACCTCTGCAGCTAATTACTGACCTCAAGAGTTGTGCGTCATTCATGCCTGTATGAAGACTGAGGGCAGTGATTGGCTACAGCACTCATGTGAACAATGAATGGCAATTGACTACTGCAGGAGCTTTCCCAACCAGAGCTGTCTTGCAGGATCGGAGGGACATTTCTGTCCTCTGCAAATTTCTTTTTAATCTTGAAACACCTCTTTAAAGGGTACTTGTCAGCTCTTATGATCCACATAGACTAAAGTTATGGATTTATAGGAAAGGGAGCACCAAGTTTGAGGGGTGTGATTTTTCTACTCACCTGCTGTCCAATGTCATCTGCAAAATCACCACTCAGTGCAAGTAGTGGAATTCTTGAGTGCAGGCACACAATGTCCTTTAGTTATGACATTATGACTTCTTGAGTGTGCGCACACTTCTTCTATATAGATCATTGTGTGTGCTCTCAAAACATGTGCTGCACGTATGAGCGTAAACTTTGCGGACAGAGAGTGGAGAAACAGGGAAGCAGATGAGTAGAAAAACACAATTGTGGATTTACAAAATTCAGGTGATGTTGGAGGTTGGATTCAAAGGGGGGGGGGGTAGGCTGGAGAGAGGGGAATTAATCCAGTTCAGCCAATTACTTAATACTGTGTTGATCAAGAAGAAGGTAAAAGAAACCCCATGAAGAGAGAATACATATCTATCCTTACACGTACCCATGTAAGTAATTGATTAGTGTTGTAAGGAAGCACTGTATTGGTAGCTAGCAGTGGTCGCTGATGGTGCACGGTTGGTTTATCTTAAGACCCTTCTACATACAATGATAATTATCACTAAAACAGCCATACGACTATTCAAACTGACATCTATATAAAGACGAAAGCCCTCACTGACTGACTCACTGACTGATTGACTCGCCACTAATTCTCCAACTTTCCGATGTCGTAGAAACATAAATTTGGCACAAGCTTAGATTATGCCCAAAAAAAGAAAAGTAAAGGGGTCCCAACTCAATTATTCAATTCTAGTGCAAAAGAATTAGCGTCCAAATTTTACGTACGTAATCTAATTCTCTCACTTCCCGATGTCATAGAAACTTGAAATTTGGCACGAGCATTGATTGTGTCATAAATAGGAAAAGTTAATGGGTCCCAACTCAATTATTCAATTCTAAGCGCAAAAGAATTAGCGTCCAAATTTTACATATGTAATCTAATTCTCTCACTTCCCGATGTTGTAGAAACATGAAATTTAGCACGAGCATTGATTATGTCATAAATAGGAAAAGTTAATGGGTCCCAACTCAATTATTCAATTCTAAGCGCAAAAGAATTAGCGTCCAAATTTTACATATGTAATCTAATTCTCTCACTTCCCGATGTCATACAAACAGGAAATTTGGCACGGGCATTGATTATGTCATAGACAGGAAAAGCTAATGGGTTCCAACTCGATTATTCAGTTCTAAGCACAAAAGAATTAGCGTCCAAATTTTACGTATGGAATCTAATTCTCTCACTTCCTGATGTCATTTTATATAAAGGAAACATCGCATTGTTGCCTCCACATGGTGTTTCCTGGGTAACGCAAAGAACCATGTAAAATGGTGAACATATTTTTTTCCTCAGTATCTCTAAAGTAACCATGAATTCATAAGATTTTCCGTGTGAACACCAGATAAACACCAGTACCACATTAGCTCAGGTGAAATTACATGTACAATGTCTTTTAATTCTCTCCATTTCTTCATTAGCTAAAGTATACTCAGTAAGAGCTGTTTGTTCAGGTGCCTGTGTGTTAATGTGAGGGATTATCTGGCCAGCAGGATTCCATTGTCTTCTCCTGGCATGAGTAAACAATGTACCCATTATGTATGCAAGGGAAACACAATGAGTACATTCAAGTTGCCAAACCGCTTAAAAGACTGAACGAATTCTATTCAAATGGAATGTCTTGAGTGGTCAAAGGATGTTTTTTTATGGGGGCTAAACGACAATTGAACGAATAGTACACGACTGCCCACATTTGCATGTAATGATTATCACTCACTTTCGGCCATTTGAACTAATTTTGAGCAATAATCGTTGCATGTAAAAGGGCACACTTTTACATAGACACACCAACAGATCTCTTTATTCATTGTCTCTTTCAATTGGGCAATGGCCTGATTTGGTATTGCACCTCTATCCCATTGACTTCCATGGGAGAGAGCTACAATACCAAACTGGGCCACTGCTGAACGGACATCATTATGAGCTTTCCACATGGCTGACAGCAGCTATCAGCTGATCGATTGAGGTCCTGCCTGGTGGACCTCCTAAAGATAGATCACCAAATGTGTTCACCCTAAAATCCCTTTAAATGTTCCCACACTTGGTGGATCATGTCAGAGGCTTGGGTTGTCTGCTATCCTAGGTTTTCAGTTTGCACAGATGTCGTCTTTATTACTTTTTATTCAACAGTTTTCTATGTCTATTTCTGTTTGTGCAGCTTCTTCTGATGCCGCAACATAATTATACCATATGCTATAGTCAGGATGAGTCACTGAAATGCTTTAGTCAACCTAATGGAGGTGAACGAGTTGCCTTGAACTCATAAGTTGCCGCGATCTGATAAACTTAAGAGACCCAGGAGGATTGGATTTCTTGTAGTTGACAGGTCGCAGTTGTGGCAACCTGCTAGTCATAACCACATTCACTTTCATTAGGCCACATTCACACGGTCGAGTGCGATATTGGGTTGAGAAACTCGGCTTGGTATCGTGCTCGTCAACATCTTACTTCTGTGAAATGGCGATTCTCAGGCGCTTTTCACGTGTACTAGAGGATCGCAAGTGTTTCCCATTAATTTCAATGGGAAGCATCACATCACACTTGCATGCACATCGCAAGGCAAGCGCCATGTGATGTTTTAAAGGTCCCGTTGAAAACAATGGCCGAGGCAATGCCACAGATAGGACATTTTTAACCTCGCAACATCACTGTTGGGAAAAAAAATGTTCATATGAAAACTTGCATGTAATTCTCTCTCTTGTAGCCTTAGATTGCAACGCAGCATTGGAATAACTGCAATCTTTGGCCGAGTAATGTGCGTCACAGACAAAGTCGCCGTGTAGCCATAGCCAGGGGCATAACTATAGGGGATGCAGAGGATGCAGTTGCACCCGGGCCCACGAGTTTTAGAGGGCCCATAATGCCTTTCTTCTTCATAAACAGAGCCCAGTAATATGAATAAAGCATTATATTTGGGGGCCCTGTTACAGATTGTGCATTGGGGCCCAGAAGCTTCAAGTCACACCTCTGGCCCTAAGCCTATACTCACTTTTCAGCTACATCTTCCGAAAATGTAAATTCCCAAGTGCTTGAACCGTAGTGCGGTCAGACATGTAGAGAGCAGCAGATGTTCTATATAATACACAAATTCCCAGCGTAATAGCTTTTGTGTGGCTCTGAAATCTTGAAGGAGTTGAATAAGAGTTGGCAGACTGATGATTTATACGGGATTGAGGATAAAGCTGCAGAGAGCTGATATCATCAATCATCTTCTACCCCACAGTCAGCAAAAAGTGGACAGCCAGTGACATACATACATAGTGCCATACACAGATACATGTACATACATGTGTGTGTAAACAACTGCTTACACATGCTTCTGTGCCTTAATCTCCGGCATAAGACTGTTGAGTAATGTAGAGAATAGTGAGGCACGTTTCATCTCTTCTGATATCTGGTGCATTGTGATTTCATGATTTATGCACTATAATTTGTTCTAGCAAGCGCTTCACGTTCCATTGCAGACCAAGGAAAATGGAAATAGAGAAAGACAAGAAATTTCCACTCCTGTAAGTTAACAGTGAAAACAGCTTGTTATAGTGGATATGAATGTATGCTCTTTGATTGTGTATTTTACTGAGCTGCATCACAAGGACTTCTTTATTACAATTCTCTCATATTAGACTTAAGCTTGAGTGAGAATATTTGTGCCTATAAGCTACAAAGTAAAAGAAAGCATTAAAATGACTGGATTTGTATAAAACAATGTTCATACCCTGACTTGTAACATGCAGTAAAAAGCAATTATCGCTAACTGTTTTGATATGTTGCTGTGGCATATTATTCTAATTAGCACAGATGAAAGTGTCACTGGGAATGACACACTGCATTGTTCAGAAAATAAAAATCCCATTCCCAGTTAGAAGATAGTAGTCCTAGAATGCCTCAGCTTTGCACCATAGCTTGACATTCTCAATCATCCGGTCATTTTCAACATATTTCTCCCACAGCGACTACAAGCAGTCTATAAACCCTTTACATTGAGTTGCTTGAAAGGAATTCCAAAATTGTCTACTTGCAATTTTTGGCTTTTGGGACATAAGGCATTTTTGGTTGCATTACTCCATTTTAAAATTCATATTTTTATTTTACTTGTACTTTATACCACTGATGACAATTCTGCAGTAGGGGAGGGAAGGACTTGCTATTTGCATAACGCCAACTTACTCCACAGCGCTTCCAGGTAATTTATTACCCCCCAGCAAGCTGGGTACTCATTTTAAGGATGGAAAGCTGAGTCAACCTTGAGCCGGCTACTTGAACCAAGCGGGGATTGAACCCGCAACCTTCAGGTTGCAAGCGAGAGCTTAGGACTGCATTCTGCTGCTCCACACAAGGCCTCACATGCATTTAACTATCTGTAATTGTTCACCGAGGGCTGCATCAGTCTTATCGTTGCCTCAAAGGGCTAATTGTAATTGTATAGCAAGTGCTCAATCACGTGAGCGTATTTGTACAGCGTATTATGCATGCAATTTATATGCACGTAATATGCAGTGAACAGAACCCATTGATTTCAATGGGTTTGTTCCCATGAGTGGATTTTTTGAGCGATCATCTTTGCATGTAAATGGGGCTTTATATGTTATCAGGGGCGTAACTATAGAGGGTGCAGGGGATGCGGTTGTACCCGGACTCAGGAGCCTTAGGGGCCCATAAGGCCTCTCTTCTCCATATAGGGAGCCCAGTACTATGAATAAAGTATTATAGTTGGGGTCCCTGTTACAGGTTTTGCATTGGGGCCCAGAAGCTTCAAGTTATGTCTCTGTGCAGCATGGTTTAGGTATGGGCATGGGTACAGATAGAGGGGGGAGGGCCCAGCTCACATTTTGCATAAGGGCCCCTGAGCCTTTAGTTACGCCCCTGTATGTTATCACTGAATAAGGGAAAACATATAGAAAAAAATTCCAATCATGGAGCAGCTTTCATTTTGTATTTTGGTCTGGAAATTGAAAGCTGTTCTGTGATTGGTTGCTATGAGCAAGAAAGACAGTTTTTCTTTATGAATGCTTGTTTAATGGAAAGAGGGCAATAAGCCCCATCTCCAGTAGAAGAAAGGATCCGGTATTTTGAAATGTAATACCATTGGGGCACCTCGAAACCCATTAGCGGGTCAGTTGACCTTGCCGAAATCATTCTTCTCACGCATGCATATACCGTACTTTTTCTGCAACTTCTAAGTTTACCTGCTAATGATTCTTTATAGCATTTGTGTATTAAGTGTTATCAGCAGGCAAGAACATATCTTCACATGATGATGCCTTTCTCATGCAAATGTTCTAAAGTAAAACTTTTAGACCCTTTGCCATTTTGAAATGGTTACCAGCTTTCTTCATTGATTATTGAATCAATTATTTTAGAAACCTTTCAATGTGACACTTCTAATCCTACGGCTTTTCTGTTATGCGTGAATGATTAGGATAGAATGTGACCCTGTAAATTCTATTTAAGAACATCTGGCTCAAGATTCTTTTCAAAAGTTATTTAGATGGTACCATGCTGTTCCTTACTCATAGCCTGACATGCATACTGCTTTGCTAGACAACAGACATGTTTCAATTGCTGTAATTACCTATCTCAGTAATTAACCAGACTCCAAGGATGAACTATGTAGAATTGTTGAGGTATCCTACTGCTAATGAACAAAAACATGTAATTATGCAATAGCTTTTCAGGTACATTGCTATGACTAATAAGTTACTTAACAGGTGCAGGGTTCGAAAAGTATTAGTATTAGTGTGCTTTGCGGTAAACTATATGCTCATTGTGTAAGACATAAACAGATTGCTAATACCTTTTACATTTTCATTTTATTGCTTAAAAACGTGTTCAGTCTCTGAGCGCAATGGGGCTGAAATTGTTAATTCAGAATAAATGGGAAGTAACAATGTTTGTTGCACCATTCTTCCGAATATCGATTGCAGAAGGAGCTCTCTTTTTTAAACTCGCAACATTCACTTTAAAATTGGAAAAACCCATCCGAAAATGTTATTTTTTATTGTAGATTTTGCATTTATGTCTCAT
The DNA here is from genome assembly GCF_035609145.1 of Eleutherodactylus coqui. Classification (NCBI taxonomy): domain Eukaryota; kingdom Metazoa; phylum Chordata; class Amphibia; order Anura; family Eleutherodactylidae; genus Eleutherodactylus; species Eleutherodactylus coqui. Next base: position 72,859,706 of record NC_089838.1, read on the forward strand.
GTAAATATAGAGTCGAGTCTCGTTATTATGACCACCAGCTAATATCCAAAGGAACCGCCATGTACCGCACAAAAAGCAGTTAGATGGGCCGGGAGCGACTCAATATGGTGCTGGTAGGTTGTCTCAGGCATCTGGAACCATGCTGACTACATTCTACAGTTGCTGGAAGGTGCGTGGGGAGGATCCATAGAGCAAACATGAGGTGGTCCCACAGATGCTTAGTTAGGTTCAAGTCTCAGGAATTAAGAGGCCAGAGAAGTACCTGGAAGTCTTGGTCGTGCTCTTCCAACCAATGTTGGACATTTCTAGCTGTGTGGCATATGTTGCATTGTCTTACTGAAAGATCCCATTTACCCCAGGAAAGACAAACAACATGTATGGGTATACAAGATCTGCAAGGATGGATTCAAAACCAAATAGGTTTAGAGTGCATTCCACATGGATGAGTGGGCCCAGAGAATACCACCAAAAAAATCCCTAGACCATAATGCTGCCACCACTAATTTGGTTTCTTCCAGCAATGGTTGCAGGGTGTTTGTTCTCTGTTGTCTCTTGTTGGACACTCCAACATCCATCTGTTTGATGAAGCAGAAGATGTAACTCATCATTGAAGGCAACCCTTTACGAATCAGCAGTGGCCCAATTCCGATACTGTGGTGCAAATTTAAGTCTTTTCTTCTGCTTCACCTTTCTCGGCATTATTGCGGTGACCATCCATCTACTTCGGAGCCCCATATGCAGTACAGTTTGCTGAACTATTGTTTTAGACTTACGTCTGATAGCCTCCTGGATTATTTTAATAGAGAAGTGCTAGACTATCGTTCAGCGCTCATGCACCTTCATAGGCAACATTAAATTCAAACATCAATGGCACATGGTGCTTTGCAGTTTTCACATTGGTTATTTCCAATGGTGCCATTTGTCCACTCACGATACACTCTCACCATGGCAGTAAATTAACAGTTCACAACCTTTGCTGTTTGAGAAAGACTGCCACCTTTTGCCTGAAAGCCAATTATCATGACTTTTTGCAACTCTGACCCATAGCCGTTTTTACCCATGGTGATATGTGAGCAGACAGCTTATCACACTCCCTATATACTCACCAAGCTAACCCATGGCATGTCACTTCCATTACTGTCAATGTTGAAAGTAGGAGGTGGTCATAATAATGTGACTCAGTTGTGTATATTTGACGCAGAACCCAGTTGCCTTAAGTGCATTTTTAACTCCTTCATGACATAACTAAGTTTAGCATTAGGAACCAGTAAATCATTTCCCTTTTTGTGTTCCAGAGATCATATCTGTTTTATGTTTTTTGGCAATGTAGCTATATGACACTTTATATTTTGAGGCACAAGTTCTATTTTTTATAGAAATAAGTTTTGCGTATATATAATGTATATAATAACTTATTTTGCTTTGGGCGGTGCAAAAAGACAATTTCGCATTTGCTTTTTTTTTCTATTTATTTATGTGGCATTTACCATGTGTTATAGATATTACCATGTGCTGTTCCTCTACTTTAGAGTTGACTAAGAGTGTGGAAAATAGCAAAATGTGCTTATTCATCTGTTTATTATAGCTTCTTCAAGTCTATGGAGAAAAACAACACATGATTGTACTCCTCTGCATCTGAAGACAGGGTTCTGTGACCCCTTTCTCTCAGTAATGGTGGGGGATCCAGAGGTTGTCTAATTGACATGTCATACGAGATGAAAGAGGGTTGCAGTGTGACAACCTTTAACACCGAAATGCTACAGAACAAGATACAATGGGGGCCTGTAGCATCTCTGTATGAGCCATGCATCTGCCCTCATTTAGGCACTCTTCATACTAGCATTTCCATTTATAATAGAGCTACAACCACCATGCTGGATCTATTTTCACACAGAAACTGACAAATCTTGATGGACCCAACAAACTTATAAGGTTGGCCTATTTTCCATTAGGGTCTCAATATATTTAACCGCGAGAGTAGCGTTTTAGATTCTTGCCAAAGAGTATTTCTCATCTTCAACTAACATCTTTCCCTAATATTTATTAGGTCTTTTTTATTTATTTTTTTAAGAGATTAACAAGTTTCTCAAAAATGTAAAAGAATAAAAAAAAGAATGTAAAAGCAACCAATGATATAATAAAAAAATAGTACTCCCTTTTTCCATCCTCCACCGATCTAACGCAAACATTCCAACAGTACTTCTCCCCAGTCTTTGGTTATACTAATCAGTGGCCTAATGCAGTGATACTGGCATCATGACTCCCAATGCTAAACCGTAATACCAGTTGTACGGTAGATGAGTGATGAGACCACTATTGGGGAGCACTGGAGGATTGAAGAAGTGATTAGGGTTTTCTTTTCATCTTACAGCATTTGTTGCTGTTTTTTTTTTTTTCCCTTCTTCTCTTGAGAAACCAGACACTAATGTCCATATGATCATCTATTTGTATACATTTTTTATACAAATGGAATAGCTTGCATTCCTTAATTTTAATGTTAATGTATCCATTTGCTCCTCATTATATAGATTCAGTATAACAATAAAAAATAAACATTTAACATAAGTATTTGAGACTGAACAAAGAGGTTATAAGATCAGAACATCAGTGACTTATTAGATACGATTAATGCATCAATCGTACTTATATGATTGGCAAACCAAGCAGCGCTCGTTCCGCACAGTAAATCAGTGAGCGGTGCCATGTCACAAAGCAGAACATGTTCATACCCTGCTGTAAATTCGAGTAATTAGGAGAATACTTTCTATTGTTCACGAATGTTTAGAAGATACGTGTAATTAATACATGTGCATTCCGTGTTGTTCAAAGTCCTTGTAAAGTTACATGAAAATGCACAGCAATGCAGTAAAAAATGCTGCACAGTAAAACTTTTCTTGGCAAGATAAAAGATTTTTTTTCTCTTTTTTTTTTTAACATAACTATTTGCCCAGAGGCACGAAACTGTTAGTGTGTACAGAAGGGATTAAAGTGAGACTGTGTTGGATAAAATATAAATTACAGTATTACCACTGTCAGTCAGAACCAAAGGAATTGTTTCTGAAGATCTCCCAAAACACTGAATCTCTTATATTACTTCAGGAAAGGATGGAATACATAATTTATTACCGATATTTAGCCTATGTATAAGCATATATAACCTTGTAAGCAAGTCTCATAGGGCCTATTCAGTAAGATACACCATATTAATCCGATTACTAATGTAAACAAGAGCAGTTACAGTAGGTTTTACAAATCAGTATTAGTATAAAGCCAATATGTCACAAATTCGATGACTGCCGTTTACAAGATCATGGCAACCTGCGCCAGCTAACATTATTATTTTCTGTAGCTCTCAAATACTGCATATGAAAAGTATGTGTATTTCAGCAAAGCTCTCACTGCATACTAGTGGCACAATGACGATAGAGGAAGGGACACACAGTTATTGCCAGGTTTCCACGAAGGTAGGACCTACCCTGAAAATAATCCCTACCCTGATTTTTGTCAGGGGCTTGAAATATAACCCCTAGCCCAAAATTCAGCCTTAGCTACACTACGTGAAAAAAGAAGAGCAATACTTACCTAGCAGGCGCAGTCCGGGTCCCTCCCACTGGTCTCTGCAGTTCCAGGCAGGCTTGGTTCCAGTTCTCAGTGCTGACAGAACATTGATTGCTGGTAACGGGGTTTGTAAACCCTGTGTGCAGCAAGCAATTGCTCCGATTGGTTCTCGAGTGCCGCAGTTCAGCCAATCAGAGACAGGGTTTACAAACCCCGTTACCAGCAATCAATGTTCTGTCAGCACTGAGAACTGCAAGCAAGCCTGCCCAGAACTATGGAGACCAGAAGCAGGGACATGGACAGCGCCTGCTAGGTAATGATAAGACATCCCCTGAAAATAGGACCCTGCGCATCTTTTGGGGCAAAAATAAATGTAAGACAAAGTCTTATTTTGGGGGAAACACGGTATAAGTCTCCTGGTAGGATTGAGACTAGCACAGGTGAAACCTGTAGCCGCCACTAGGAGGAGCTCCCTGCATACAGATTTACAGACTTCAATACAAACTGCAGTAAATAATTCAATATACAGCTAGTTCTCTGTAATGGTCGTAGCATGCAGCCCAAACTACATATGTAACAAGAGCCAAACGAATGTTCGCAATGTATTACCTTACCTGTTTTGGGATGTATAAAGAGAAGCCAACCCACAGATTTCCGATGAGGAAGGGGCACAGTGGGAAAATTTCACTGTAATCACTGTGACCGGCTGTCACAGCGATAACATGACTGAAGACCTTGCTGAGTAGCCTTCGGGTAAAGCTATGTGACACTGCCTGTCATTAGACAATAAGATCACAGAGGTCCTGCAGAGCGGAGAGCACCAGGGGATCACTGCATAGATGTTTTAAGACAGCTGTGCAGAGATAGGAGGCAACCGCTTGGACATTTATAGTATATGAGTGGTTTGCAAGTGGTAAACAACACATCGTATAAAAGCATCATCAACATAGAGGTATCAGCAGTTTTCAATCTAACACAAGTAGCCAAAGGCAAATGTCATTTCATTATCATCGTGCCATTATGTTTTAGGATACTGTTAATGACAATTTCTAAGCAGACTGGTTATTTAGCTTTCACATATAAGTTACTACCTACTCATTCAGCACACAAGCCAGTCAGTTCTGCATAGACACCATAGAGTATATACAAACAATAATTGCAACTGTATCCTAAAATCAATAATCCTTGCTACCTAAAACTTTGATGCATGATATGTGTTCTTGCTTTCTGAGGGGAATAAGTGAGCCTATCATTTCTAAGATGGACACATACACTTCATGAGTAGGTAATAACTTTTATATGGAAATAGAATAACCAGTGTGCTTAGAGATTGTCAATATATAGATTCCCAGTATCCGAAAATGTAATTGCGTGATATATTGAACTGTAACAATTGAAGAGCCACTCCAGCTAAAACACATTTTTCCATCCCTGAACCCCTCACCTAATTGCCTGTCACGCTCTGGAAGTCTTCTCCGTGTACTGCAGCCACCTCCATACAGAGCAGACCCCTCTCTGATGCCTATCAGTAACTTTCTTGATGGTGAGATATTTTGGGTTCACTTTCACACTTATCCTATGATGCATCAGCACAGCATTAGCTAGAGGCTGTACCATCTGTGCCTACTGAGGGACAGTTTAATTCATTCGCTTTATATATTAACTTGAATAAGCTACAGACAATGAGTCTTCAGTCAGAAAGATGAGCTGTAAACTCCTCTATTACAACTGTATGACAGGAACTGTGATATCATAATCAGTAACTGTTACAGCTGTGTCTGTGTCCCTTCTAGGTAGTCCATGTAATAGCATTAAGCCCCTCTCACGCATCCGCTTTTTGCCGTAATTACTGCGGCGTTTTAAAAGCCACGGTAATTGCGGTACAAGGATACCATTGATTTCAATAGGGTCTCACAAATATGCGCTCGATCACGGCATTTTCTAAAGCTGCGATTTTCAAAGGCTGTCTGCTGTATTTTGCCATGAATAACGCACCTCATCTCCCATTAGAATGATGGGGGTACAGTAAAACCCGCTGTCGGAGGCAGCAACCCGCGTCCGAAAAGGATTCTAAAATCACATTTTGCTGAAGCTCTGTGTGAGAGTGGTCTAACACAGACTGATAAATTGACTAGTAACTGAATACATAACCTCAAGTACAACTGAGCTGGCCAGAATTGAGATCACATGACCACCTGAGGAAAAAGAGAGTAGGAGTTTCAGATAGAAATTAAGCCAATACTAGATCACTTATATATATATATATACACTGGGGAGATAGTTGCATTGTGAATGAAAAGACCGGAGGGGCCTAGCCTACTTGCATTAAATTGATACCTTTTTGTTGCTGATGTTTTTATACTAAGTGATAAAGTATATCATATTTAAACACTATAGTGATAGTGTATGACTCTAATAAACTTTGTAGGAAGTTACAATATCAGCTGATGGTTCCTAAAGCTTAAAATATGTTTCAATATACAAAAGTGTGTTAAGAGACATAATCAAATCACATATACATGTCTCATAAAACTAAGGGAAACATAAACATGCTTCCCCCAACAAACAAACACAAGAGTTATTATGTGCTTTTGCTTCAGTACATTCTGGGTTAGCTTCCAATACTTTCCTAAACTCTTGCTCTTTTGTTTAGCTATAGCATTATTTAGGAATGTTAGTGATAATGGCAAACATCAAGTTATCAGAGATTGCTAAAATACAGCTATTATACACAGTTGTAGCAGGAATTCCTTTCACTTCTAAGCCTAGTTTTGGAGAGATTTATACAAAAAAAAAATAAAATCATAGATCTGGTTTTGAATAGATCTTTATTTTTTACTGTAAGGAACAATGAAATTTGAGCAATCTTCTGGACTGTTTCTAAAAGTTTCTCGTCATTTTCGGGTAGGCAGAAGGGAGGGAGTTAAGATATGCTCTGCATAAAGCTCATTGTTTCCCTTTGAAGAATAATCTTATTTGTGAGTCGTGTACAAAGAGTGTTTTGGTTCTTTCAGAGACCTTTGAAAATGTGAGTCCTCTGAGAACAGTGAAAGATAAATACCATTTCAAAGTGATAATATGTCAAATGGAAGAAGTAATAACTACAAAACGGTGAATTACTTATATGCAATTTGATGGCGCAGGGAGGAGAAGAGGTGAAGGTCAAGAATTCTTTTTAAAGTCTCTCAATCATTTGGTCATTTAAAGATGTACAATATCTTGTCATAAATACCAATATGGGGATAAAGTTATATTGCAGCTCTCAATTACAAGTCTAATTTATGGGCAGCAACTCATTTCCCTTTCTTTTTTTTATTTCATTGTTCATATCAAGCTCTTGATCATACTGATGCAATAAGGGGTCTTTCACATGGAGCAGAATGTGCAATGGAAATTGCTGCCACAGAAATCTGCATGTGTAAGTGTGGATTTTCATGCAGAATGGCCAACACAATGTAGCCATTTTCAATTATGCATGTAAGATATGTGGATTTTGGTGTAGATTCTTCCACACACTGCAAATTCTACTGCCAATTCCGGTACACGTGAAAGAGCTTAACGGAGAAATCCTCATACTTGAACTCAAAAAGAGACGCAGCACTCAGATAACAAAGAACAAAGTGACCCAGCATTATTGGGTTGTATTTTTTTTATCTAGTACCAATAGAATTTTTCATTCATTTTACCATCCTTATTATTCTTTCCATGAGCCTTTAGCCAATACCTCCCCTTCTTTTTTGGGAATAACCCAGTTCCTCTGTAGAGGGGAGTTCTAAACAGGTTCTTATCACCAATAGTAAAGAGGATGGAGTCAACTACAGCCAGACCTTCTTTCTCCAAAACCAAAGCAGGGAAAATTTGGTGGAGATGCCCATGGCAACCAATTAAGTAGCCGTTTTTAATTTTCCAAGAGGACCTCATGTTAAGCAACATGACCACCAAAAACATTTTCTTCTATTATAAATCTTTTTTAATATAGAAAAGTAGATCCCAGTTTCCTTCAGTGCATATTCATGCATGATATTTCCGCAGCTTCTTTTTTTTGTTGCTTTAATTATAATAAAAAGCAGTAAAAAAGCCTCTTGTGAACCTAGCCTAAAATAGGCAATGGCAAATCAGTTTGTGCTTCCTAATGCAGTGTTCAGGCTATTTTTTTACAATGTTTTTATTGTCATTTTGTAATTAGAAAATGCAAACATAAAATCATGTCTGCAAAGATAATGACATTCACAAAGGTAACAAGAAAGATAACCTTTGCTTTTAACATAATGCCATCAATCTGTCAGTGGCATAGGGCCTACCTTTATTTTAGGCCTCATGTCCACGGGGAAAATCAGGCCCGCTCCGGATTCTCCATGGAGAATCTGCAGCGGGTCCCTCCTGCCCCGCGGACATGAGGGCTGAAAATAGGAATAAATGAGAATAAACTCACCTCCCATCCGCTCCGTTTCTTCTCTTCGCCGCGGCGTCATCTTCTCTGCGTCGCGGCCGGATCTTCTTCTTCGGCTCGGCGGATGCGCATGATGACGTCGGTGACGTGCCCCGCGCATGCGCCGTCCCGAAGAAAAAAGATCCGGCCGCGGCGGAGAGAAGATGGCGCCGCGCGAAGAGAAGAAACGGAGCGTGTGAGTAAATCCCGATTTTTGTCTCCCGCGGATCCGGATAGCTTCCATAGGCTTCAATAGAAGCCCGCGGGAGCCGTCCCCGCGGGAGACCCGCATGAAAATGGAGCATGGTCCAGATTTTTTCATGCTCCATTTTTTTTAAAATCCCTTTTATTGACCATCCGCGGGTATTTATCTACCCGCGGGTGGTCAATGCATCCCTATGGGGTGCGGATCCGCGGGCAGGAGAAGAGTTAAAATCCGCTGCGGATTTTAATTCTTATTTTGCCCGTGGACATGAGCCCTTAGTCTGTAATTCTCTCTTTAGGGGGAGTAAGAATCCTTTTACCCTTTGTTCTTTGCTGCTTCAACCCAATCCATCTTCATAATAAAGGCCAGCTTTCTAGAAATAATTTCCTGGAAATGGATTGTGGTCAGGGGCGTAACTATAGAGGGTGCAGGGGATGTGGTTGCACCGGGGCCCAGGAGCCTTAGGAGGCCCATAAGGCCTCTCTTGTCCACATACGGAACCCAGTACTATGAATAAAGCATTATAGTTGGGGGCCCTGTTACATGTTTTGCATTGGGGTCCAGAAGCTTCAAGTTATGTCTCTGTGCAGCATGGTTTAGGTATGGGTATGGGTACAGATACAGAGAGAGGGGGGGGGGGCAGCTCACCTTTTGCATTAGGGCCCCTGAGCCTTTACTTACGCCCGTGGTTGTGGTTGTTTCCAAACCTGTAAAATGGCTTTTTACGAGTTACTGCAGCTGACAAATGGGAATTTTTTTTATATCATAAGCAAAGATGTTATGAGAACTATTAGCCCAACTGAGAATGGCCTTTGAGGTTCTAGGTGATTAGAGAAAAAAGTGTGGACTTGTTTCCATTAGGAATGACTATATTGGCACTTCCAAAGGCAGCAGTAAAGGACAGCTTCTGTCTCGCCACATTTAAAGCACTGTGAGGCTTAGATCATCCTCATGCCACTTATTTAAGGCTACACGAGAGGTGTAGAAGTCTAATGGAAGGAGTAATAACTTGTAAGCCTTCAAAATTAAATATCTGTGAGTGTGGGTATTGAGAATTTGTATGTGAAATTGGAAAGTCCACTTGCTTTCCAAAACATTTCAAACTACTACATTCGCGTGGCTAGAAGCTTGCAGATAATTGAAGAAGGGGATTCATAAAGGGGGATATTTTTCTTCGTGTTCGGAGAACGTGTTGACTGTTTTCCACATATGTTCTACAAGTTGGGCTATAGAAGTAATGTCTAGAGTTACCCAGTGGTGAAATATTGAGTGAGTGTAACTGAGTTAGAAGGGTTGGTTGCATATGAGAGTAAAAGAGAGAAAGAAGTTAGGGAAAACCTGACTTTTTGCCATGCTCACCATATTGTCGGTAATAATGAGTTGGACCATGTAGATTTAGTCAGAGCCAGGGGCGTTACTATAGAGGATGCAGTTGCACCCAGGCCCAGGAGCCTTAAGGGGCCCATAATACCACTTTTCTCCATATATGGAGCACAGTACTTTGATTAAAGCATTATATTTGAGGGTCCTGTTACAGATTTTTCATGGGGGTCCAGAAGCTTCAAGTTACACCTCTGGTCAGCGCTGTATATGGCAAGTGGGGAAGGTTCAGTAAGAAGATGTGAGGAAGGAAGGATTGATCAAGAGGTATGTCTGGATGATAGAACGTCGATTGTGTCCAATCTATCATATAGCATGTTAGGGCTGCTAAATTATACAGTTGAATATTTGTAAGGTTAATGCCATTACGTATATGGAAGGGCATTTTTGCTCTCTTGTTGTTCCAGATGAATGTTCTATAAATATAGTTAATATATTTTCCATCTTTAGGGCAAAAATAGCTCAGAAGTGATAACAGGTATAATAATCTAGGAAATTAAATCATTTTGATTATATTAGCCCTGCTCATATAAGGCAAGGTAAAGTTTTTCCAGGTAGACCAAGTCTTGTTTAAGTTGGTAATGTAAAGAGAAACAACATGATGGTATAAGCAGGCTGGCTTGCGGGTTACGTTTACCCATAGGTACTGATTGGTCTCTTGACACCATTTAAGAGGGTAATGGGTTGCCAGCAGGGGCATTTATGGGTCTCTTAGCAGCTATGCCTGACATTTGTCTAAGTTTATCGAATAATCTAAGAGGGAGCTTATTTGTTGTGTATCTTGAAGCAAGGTTGAGAGATATACTTGAGGGTTGTGGACCATTAATAGGAGATCATCTGTGAATATCGTTGTTTGCAGTTCAAAGTTACCCGACACCATGCCTCTAAAAGAATCTGTCTTATCAAAGTGAACCAGTAAGGGATCAATAGAAAGATTAAACAAGGGTGTCAGCGGGCGGCCATGTCGTGTTCCGTGGAAGAGATCTATCGGGGGTGTTATTATGTTGTTACAGTAAAGTGGTAATTTTTCCAATGAGTTTCCTGTAAAAAGATTATATCTGCTGTGTGGTGTATCAATTGTGTTTTTGGAGTAGCCAAGTGCGATTTATTGGTATTCCGAACTTGTGTGCGATGTCCTGGTTTGTTTAAGAATTTGTCCATGACCCTGTGCAGGGCAGTGTATTGGTGAAATTAGGCCATTGCTATGTCTTAGATAGTTAGATAGTAGTAGGTCAATAACAGCATTTTTAGAAGAGGCTTGACAGTATAAGGCAGGGTATTAGCTGAAGGATGTGTTGCTGTGTAACTGATCCCAGAGGGTTCGAAACGATGTCTACGTCTCCAGAAAAAAAAAGGAAGAAAACAAAAAAGAAAAGGTTTATCGTGTAAGTAAAGTCACTTCAGGTGGTAAGAAGATTGATGTTGTGGCAGGATGATGCATTGCAAGGTGTGGAGAATACATCTATGCTACCACCTAGTGGAGATCGAATAACGAGTTGAGGATGGTAAGGTAAACAAAACATGGAGAGCTGGAAATAACTACTCCTATTTGAATTTGCATTATTTACGAAAACTCTTAGGTACCTCTAAAGTCCAGTGTACAATAAAGTGTCCTTTTGCAGAGATGAGAGGCACTATGATGATGGAGAGCTTATCTTAAGCCCATGCTGATTAGATGCAGGTAGCGGTGTTATCTACACCGTGGATCATCACCTCAGGAATGTGGCTCCGACACTGCGCTTCACCATTGGCAATGGGCAGGAGTCCAACACTGTCCAGAGGGATCTCCACACCCAGTTTACAATGATTGTCAAGAAGTACCACTGACTCCCTTGGAGCTTGCTAGCCTGGTGGGGTAAATTGCTTTTGCAGGTCTGTGTGACACAGAATGCTAGCAGCACTCACAGTGATGGCTGCCAATGTCTGATAAGCTGTGGCCCAGAGCATGGGCTGTTGTGGCAAGACTTACAGGCTCGTTAGGGTTTGGCTCTCATCACTTGACCTTCAGGTGGCCCTGACACTGCCTCTCCTATTGCCCACTGATGCAGTGGGGAAAAAAGCTCCCCTAAGTCACCATTTTGGCCAACGATAGAGCAGAAGCCAAGATAAGATGCAGCAGTGCATGACACCCCGCCTTCCAGAAGATCGCATTCCTGCAATGAAATACTTAAAGTAGTTGTACCGGATTAAAGGAAAATGGCTGCTTACACTCAAAGACAACAGCACACTTGTTCAGAGGTTGTGTGTGGTTTTGTAGCTCAGCCCCATTCACTTCAACAGAGATAGTCTGCAATACCAGACACAACCCAAGGACATTACTAGTGCTCTTTGCTAATCCTGTACAGACCATTTAACACAAGCTAAACAAGATCAACCATCCTATTTCTTAAGGACTTATTAATATGTTTTGGTCTCATGTAACTTGATGTTCTAACTAGAAATGAGCGAGCGTACTCACTAAGAAAAATTACTCGAGCGAGTATTGCCATTTTCGAGTACATGCCCGCTCGTGCCAAAAGATTCATGGGCCATCGGGGGGCGAGGGGGGAGGAACGGGGGGGGGGGGGGAGATCTCTCTCTCCCCCCCATGCTCACTCCCGCAACTCACTGCTCACCCCCCACCGGCCCCCAAATCTTTTAGCACGAGTGAGCAGGTATTCGCAAAAGGCAATACTCGCTCGAGTATTTTGCCTTAGCGAGTACACTCGCTCATCTCTAGTTATAACCATTGTATTTTTGCAAAGATCATGACAAAAAACCATACCAATCCTCATAACTTGTGAATAACTCCTAAGGGAGTATTCATCCATTGTGTAATGGTCATCATACTTAGTTCGTGTACAAAAAAAAATAAAAAATCAGCATGTCCTATTTCGGTGTGTATTACGTACCGATATAGGCCATTGAAGTGAATAGGTCAGTGTAAACCTGCATATACGTATTTGTGCAGCAAATCATTGGGCCTTTCTGTGTTGTTTGTCGGGCGTGTAACTTTATTGCAGGCATTTATATATGTGTACAAATACCCGAATGGCTGAGAAAAGCAGACAATTCTGATTTTTGGTCGCATACGTACGCAGCGTATTAACGCTACCCAAACCAGCATACAGCCATGTGATTGAGCCCTTAAACTATAGAAAAATATTTACTTTGATTCTTGATTCCATAGATAATTAACCACAACAAAAAAAAAAGAATGCATTTGCGTGCGTTTTTTTTACCATAACGGTAACGCTGCGGCTCCATGTGAATACACGCAAAGGGGGAAAAGGTGAATTGGAGTTTAAAATGAACAAAGCCATAATTAGCATTGTATAGAGTAAAGTTTAATGATATTTCAGGGCTGAGAATCTGGGATAGAGCAGCTTCAATTTCTGCAAGGTGTTTTTTTGTCTTTACACAGAGAAAAACAAAAGTTGCAGGTGCACTTGTCATTACAGATTGCAATGTCACTCAGGTAATTAAGGGTTTCAATTAATGTTTTCCAGGAACTCCTAAATGCCATGCCACAGGAGGAACACTTCTCAAATGCGTCTAGTGCACAGCAGCTCATTATTGCTATACTAATCCAGTGTGTGATATACTGAAAGCAGGCCACACCAAAGACAGCGCAGAATGCAAATCTCCTCTACCCAAAGAGCTGTGACTTTACACCTTCTCTGCATTCCACATGATGCCAAGGCGCTAGTATTCCATTCATGCATATGATTACAACCTACATTGATTTTTAGACACGATTGAAATTGGTGCAATCCTCAGTACTCTTACTTCAAAGTACTTTTAAAAAGTTATTTTACAAAGCCTGCATTTTCCCCTCCAGTATTTCAATGTCACATGACTTTATGTTTGAAATATCCCTGCTGATTCTGAGAAAGGAGAAGAATCTTATTGCTAGATCACAGCAATAGAGCCTATTAAACTAGTACTTTCATTCGTGATATCTCATGTGAGGCGCTCCTACATGACACAGTAGAGAAAATGATAGGAGATCCAAACTTTGAGATCCACTTTACACAACATGTAACAATTAAAGGGGTTGTCTGGAGGAAAAAAAAACGTGTTGAGTCTGTTGTACAAACCTAAAAGAAGGCATCTCACCCAATCCTCAGGGGCGTAACTAAAGGGGATGTAGAGGATGCAGTTGCACCCGGGCCCAGGAGACTTAGGGGCCTCATAAGGCCTCTCTTATCCATATAGCGCTGCGGAATAAGTTGGCGCTATACAAATAAAGATTATTATTATTATTATTATTATTATATAGGGAGCCCAGTACTTTGTATAAAGCATTATATTTGGGGGCCCTGTTACAGGTTTTGCATTGGGGCCCAGGAGTTTCAAGTTACACCTCTGCCTCCAATGTTGCAGTTTGAACTGTGCCCAGTCCCCCGTTGCTCCTTACTTCTTGCCTGCAACCACCATGACATCCTGACACCGGAATATGTGACCACCGAAGTTAATCTTCGGCTGTAATTGTTTCAGTAGTAACACTACAGCTGGGCACAGACATGAACAGGAATGTTATTTCTATGGTTAAAGTGGGCTAAATGGCCAAATAGGAATTTTCTTAACAATTTGGCTTAAATTATATCCATTTTGGTATCTACCCCAAATATGCAATGCACGCTGCAATTTTACATTGAAACTATGTAAACTTTGTAGGAAATGCACTTGGCTGACACAATTTCCTTTGCAGACATTGATGTTTTTAATAAGGTAAACTGCAAAGTTTATTCTTTGCAAAGTTGCTGTTTGAGCAATTCTTTCATATACGGTACAAGTAAAGTTTCTTCAAACTGTGTAAAAGTGTAAAATACTTTTTGGATTCAAAATTTTGCAGGTTTTTTTTCACAAGTCCTGCGCCTGTTTAAAAATAAAGGCTCAAAAGCACATGTGCTCAACCTGAACCCCGGGGCCACATACGGCCGACTGTATCATTCTGTGTGCCCCTACCAAACCAACATGTCAAGGCCATTTTAATACATTGGTGTGCCCAGTGCAAAAGTTTCAGAAGTGGGCCTATCCAAAAGAAAAACAAATTTAAGAATGATTCTTGATTTTCTTTCTTTTTATCCTAAACATGGTAAAAATGGCAATGGATGTGACACCATTTTTAGTGTGTGACACCCTTAGGCCCGTACGTAATTTCCGTGTCAACATCCACCTCAAAATCTGCACCGTCAATGTGGATTTTAATGTAGATTTTCAGAAGGATCCACATCAGACTTCAGCCTTTCAGTAGACGGTAAGAAGCCTGCTGCGGACCGGTGCCAAAAAGTGCTTTGGCAAAACTGTGTGCGTTTTTACTGCAAAATGTGCAACCACGACAAGAGAGCGCTCTCAGATTTTGACCGAATCCAGACTGCCCTATATTAATATATTCTAAGGATAAGGCTACACTTCGACCTTTGTAGTACTGTACTATGGAATGACAGCCGCAGGCTACAAAATTGCAAATGAAGCTGCACTTGGTTCTAGGCTTTAATTCCTGCCTGATAGCAGAAATATGGCATGGGATTAGGGCCTCCTTCACACAGGTGACACAGCATCAGCACGAGAAGATCACAGCGATATATCGCATCACTGGTCCATTTGATATTGCTGCGTCTTGTCACAGCAATTCGGTTGCACTACAAAGTCGCATGTGATGCTACAAAGTCGCACAACTTTGTAGCACCACATGCAAGGATTTTTAGGGGGGGAAGCCTTGAAATATAAGCGCTACCCTGAAAATAAGCCCTAACTGCAAAAAAATAAATAAATACACTTCACCCAGAAGCTCTGTCCAGGTCTCGGCTGCAGCTTCTTCCTGGTCCCCGGCACTGGTCTTTTTAATCTCTTTTGGCTGGGAATTGAAAAATCCCTGCCTCCTGGAAGCACTGTCTGTGATTGGCGGACGCTTAAAGAATCAAGGCCAGCGCTTGATGAATGGTTGTGATTGGTTCATCGAGCACTGGCTGTGCTAAGCATCAGCCAATCACAGCGAGCAGTTTCAGGAGGCGGGGATTTTTCAATCCCCGGCCAGAATAGATGAAGGAGAATAGTATCGGGAACCGAGGAGAAGATCGCGGCTGGGCTGACAGCACTTCTAAAATGATGTATACTGTTTTTTACATTTTTTTCCTGCAGTTAGGGCTTAGATTAGGGCTTTAATCTTTTCAAATCCACTGTCTGACGTCTAAAGACATTATGATTTAAGGCTGTACAGCTCTGATGTTGGAGGACACATAGTTAGGGGTCACTTACTGTATATTGCCAGCCTCTCTGCTGTCGTAGCCTATCCAACCTGTCACCTCATGCAGTACTGGCTTTAGCCAGCAGATAGCACCATTGTATAATGGCAGAGAAAGAGTAAGCCCCCTAGAAAAACCAGGATACAAATTGGATTGGAAAGGGTTAACAGTAGGATTTTCTACTGTCAAAGTTGCATCGCACCACATGAAAATTGCGTTTTCATGCAATGCAATTGAGTGGAAGGCTCCATAGGTAAACATGGGCTACAAAGCCTGTGCACAGCAAAACTGTGTCACCCATGTGAATGAGGCCTGAAGCCTCTGCTTTCGATATACCATGTATGTCTCAGATGAGCATAGCCCTTCAAATTTCCTTGTGGCCCTTGTGAGTGGTTCAGTATGACAATTTGGCTCTTGCAATGGAAGAGTTTGTGCACCCCTGATCTAAAACTATATTCTTCCCAGATAACTACCTGAAGCAGGACTCATCATTAGTCAGAGCTCCTCATATTTGCTATGAAAACCTCTGAATTCTCATAGCTATTGTATTTGGTTCTGAATGTGAGTTTTATTAAAGCAAAACTCCAGTATTGGGGCTGGGAACTCAGCTTTGCACTGCATTGAGAGTAACATGTAGAACCCCCCCCCCAAAAATGCCCAATGTGGGGAAGCAATAATCTGAAGTCATCCTTGTGGCCATATCGACTACTGTAAAATAGTTTGTTTTTTTCCTGCTATTGTGATTTCCATAGAAATAAATAGAATGCCTTGCTACTCAGCCCCTGACTGACAGTATTATGAAAATTGACCTGCGGATTGGAGGGTCGCCTCAATATACAACAATACAGATTACTTAGTGTGGCCAATTCATCTGTGAAAGTGTTTTGATGGCTTATTTCTACCTGTTATAACCTGCACAATGCAATGCAGCCGAAATAATCATGTGAAAAATATTGGATGCTGAAAGTATGCTGGAAATCAGCAAAGATCTTTATATTAGGGGATTCTATTCAGCATTGCAGCATACTCCAAGGGAATAAAGTCCATTTCCAAGCTTTAAAAATGCATTCTGTCAAAACAGTCTCTGGGGGCGCAGACCGAGTCATCCGAAGATTTATTGCACCAAAGTTGGGTTGAAGATACCTTTAACCTTTCCCTGAAAATTCTAATAAAATATGGCAAAACCTGCCTGACTTGATAGAGCAATTTCTAGCTCCAAATCTTGAAGCCTATCTCAGACATTTCCAATCAATCTGGGGGGGAAGAGAGCCAATTTTAACCCTTTAAATGACAGACATTTTTTGCATTTTCGTTTTTATCCCTGCGTTCCAAAAGCTATTTTTTTTTTTGTTTTCTGTCATTATAGCTGTATGTGCTTGTTTTCTCGGGGACAAGTTGTATTTTTTAATGGTACCATTGCATACCCCATATTATGTACTGGAAGAGTTTTAAAAGTTTTTTTTTTAATTGGGGTAAAATGGAATAAAACTGCAAATGGACCATTTTTGGAGGATTTTGCCTTTGCGGGATTCATAGCAGGGTAAAAATGGCATGTTAACTTCATTCTATGGGTCAGTACCATTATGAAAGGACTTTGTTTACTTGATTTTTAACAGTTTTTTTATGTCTCTGCTACTTATTGCTATGATTTTTGATTACTTTTTATTCAATTTTTATTGAGAGACATGGTGACTAAAAACATGATTTTCGCATTAGGCATCTTTTTTATCTTTTTTTACAGTGTCCACCATGTTAGATAAACAATGCCATTCTTTGCTAGTTCAAGCTTTTTTGGATGCAGAAAGACCAATTACTGTATATACTCGAGTATAAGCCTCGTTTTTCAGAACATTTTTTTGTGCTAAAATGTCCCCCTCGGCTTATACTCGAGTGAGGGAAGGCTTAAAAAAAACCTCCATACTCACCTCCCAACCAGCGTCTGTGTCCCCGGCGGAAGTGCGGCAGGCTGCTTGAATTCTCTCCGATGTCATCCCCCGCCGTCCTTTTTGCTCGGCTCTGTCATCCCCCGCCGTCAGCGCTGTGTAAGTAAGGGCTGTGATTGGATCGAGCGTCAGCCAATCACAGCCATTGCTCGATCATTCACTGCCAATCAAGCTGCTTTAGAATTCTCCCGGCTGTCATCTCCCTGCTCGGCTTTCAAATCCCCTGCCGTCAGTGCTGTGTAAGTAAGCGCTGTGTTGGATCAAGCGCCAGCTGTGATTGGCTGGTGCTTTATCCAATCACAGCGCTTACTTACACAGCACTGACAGAGCCAAGCAGAGAGGACGGCGGGGGATGACAGTGGGGAGAATTCAAGCAGCTTGTCGCACAGACACCGGCTGGGAGGTGAGTATGGAGGTTTTTTTTTTTTACCTAGTATATACTTGAGCATAGCTCGGCTTATACTCGAGTCAATAAGTTTTCCCAGTTTTTTGTGGTGAAACTTATTGTCTCGGCTTATACTCGGGTCTGCTAATACTCGAGTATATACAGTATGTTTATTTTTTATTGTTTCAATTGTTTTTTGGTAAAATGGGAAAGGTATCTTTTACTTTAACATATTCTTATTTTTTTTCTATTTAAATTTTTTTTTTTGACTTAGGCCGCCTGCAGACGAGCGGGTCGGATCTGGTGGCGAGAATTCTCGCCGCGGGACCCGACCCGAGCGCCTGCAGAGACGAGCGCGTACTCACCCGCGCCCGGCGGCCCCGGCTCTTTCATGTGCCGGCTGCCGGGCAGCCGGCGCATGCGCAGACCGGAGACGGCGACCAGGTATGTGAGGATTCTGTGCGAGGCTCTGCGAGCCCCGCACAAAAATAGGACATGCCGCGGTTTGTTTGCCGCCCGAGATTTTGCGCGGCCAAACCGCGGCCGTCTGCATAGGAGTGTGTATTGTAATGCACTCCTATGCAGGCTTTCAGTGGCGGAAATCCCGTGGGAAATCCCACCGCGGGATTTCCGCCCATGTGCAGGCGGCCTTACATTTTACGTATTTTCAGTATCTGCTTAGATGACATGCAACTGTTTGCTTCTAGAATATACTGCAATGCTTCAGCATTGTAGAATTTTGTACTCTTGACTCTCACATATTAACCTCTGACACAGGCAGGGCTTAGTATGGTTAAATACATGGCAGGCCTGGGGGCCTTCACTAAAGCCCAGGGCCAACATGACAACCTGTAAATGCATCACAAGAGGCTGATTGTGAGTTGAAGGGGGACACCCCCCTCTAACTGATACCATACATGCCACAGTTAGGTGTGAGCTGGCTTCGATTACGACTGCTTGCAGTATATCATTGAGGGTAGTGCAACAGGTTGCATGTCAAATATATCAAAGTACTCTGGAGAGACAAAAAGCATTCCCATTTTGTCTCCATCATCTTGATTTGTCCTATAGAAAGAGAGACAATATGGTGGTTTCTCATTGGTCTGTTGACATACGATATATTGCAGTTGGTGTAGTTCACTAGATTGGCCACCAGGGTGCAATAAACTAAAATTTGACATACGACCTATTGCAGTTACAACGATATGTAAGCTGTTCAAACAGCAGTGGCTCCCGAGCCTGCTTCACACCCATCCCACAAGGTACATGTACAGGCCATGTTTGTATTCAGATAAATAGCTGTCAAAGTAATACAAAGTCAAAATAATGGTTCTGTGGGGGCTTGCATAAAAGAAAACAGTTATAACAATAATGTAAACACTCTGTAGCAAATAGTCCAGTCACTTGCTCCCACTCATATTCCTTCCCCTCTGTGCCCCTTGTGATGGACATATATAATATTCCTTCAGCTATATAACAGACCATATTTAATAGCAGATCTTAAACTAGTTCACACTTAGTCCCTTTTTTAGCTGTTGCTCTCCCTTTTACTGTAGGATGCTGAACCAATAATTCTAATTTTCTGAATTCCTAAAACAAATCATTGATAGTATGGGAGTTGCAGGACTGTTGATCCAGATTTTCTTTCTTGACTAACAAAGCAATTCTAAAGGTTCCAGCACAGAAAAAGCAGCTTTCCAGTGGGAGGATCCAACAAAACATCACGTAGATTTCTGGACATCTGTGACTAGTAGGGAATTGAGGGTATTGACAGACTGGGCTTACTTCCAGTCAAACATGTTTTGGACGGATTTAGGCTTAAATACAATTAAAGAGAACCTGCCAGCTCTCCTGACATGGCTCTTTTAGTCAATGCTTGCATTCCCCATGAAATAACTATTCTAGGAGATCTTTTGTTCTAACTCTGCATTGTGCCGTTCCTCTGTTATTCCTCCTCGGAATTTAGGAACAATTTGATAACTGGGTGCTAGCATTCTGATACTGCCAGCACTGATTGGACAGTGTCAGACTCTGTAACAGCACATATCAAACTGGTAACACCCATTTGACAGTTCATGGATCAACTTCTAGGAGGAATAACATAAGGAGGAATGGTACAATACAGAGTTCTAAGAAATCACAAACCAGAATTTTGAGGTCAAGAAAAACACAGGTATTCATTGAAAAGACATTTGCAAAATTGATAGATTATCCTGTTATTTGTATAGCGCCAACTTAATCCACAGCACTTTCAGGTGATTTATTTATTACCCCTCAGTAAGATGGGTATGCATTTTACCGACCTCGGAAAGATGAAAGGCTGAGTCAGCCTTGAGCCGGCTACCTCAACCTTGCAGGGATTGAACTGGCAACCTTCAGGTCGTGAGCGAGCATTTAGGACTGCATTTCTGCTGCCTTAGCCCTCTGTGACATGTTAAATCAATGGCTGGATGGATTCTGGTTCTGTTTTTTATGTTCTCAGGTCATATAATAAATACAGTACAATACCACCTAAATGATTTATAAAAAACAAATAAAAAAATAAACCTTGATTTGTACCTTATTCTAGGAGGCACACTGTACCTGGTTTCCAGTGGAACATTGCTGTTGAGTACCCAGCTGTCTTGAAGCTGAACTGATTCTGGAGTTGTGGCCATATCATTCGGAGCCGGTGCTGGTGCATGAATCTGGTTTCTTCGGTTGGTCAAGGAGTTCTTATTTAGAGAATTGGCAGAAGAGTGGTGATGAGAGAGAGTGTGATTGTGAGGAGGAGGAAGAGGAGGCCGAAGTGTTGACTGGCTAAGATGATTTGTCGGGCCTGGAATAATAGGAGAAATTCATATTATTAACAGTTTATGCTTTATTTCCTGTATCAGACATTTAGCTAAGTGCATTATGGAGCTAACAAACTATTATTATCATGATTAGGAATGAACTGTCAAACAATATGTAGACTAAAGAAATTAATGTATTGATATAGATGATAAATTAAAGGCTATAATCACCTTTGTCGACTTTTTTTTTTTAAAGGGGTTGTCCAGTTGTAAACTATTGATATCCTATCAGGATATCAGTCATTAATAGTAGATCAGCAGAAGTGCAGATTCAGGGACCCACTGATCAGCTTATGCACTGACCTGATTTCTGCGGGAAGCTGCAATGGCCTGGCTTGGTATTTCAGGTCAAGTTTCCTGAAAATACCAAGCTTGGCCACTGCAGTGGGAATAGAGATGTCTGCTTCCTGCAGAAATCAGGTCAGTGCAAAACAGCTGATTAGTTAAGGTTCAGCTCCACGGACCCCCACCGATCTACTATTGATGACCTTTTCTGAGGCTAGGCCTTCAATAGTTTAATGCATTGCATGTACTTTTATAAATAAAAAGATTAGTAATTGTTTTTTAAAAATCGCCCCTAATAAATATATATATACATAAATAATGAAATATGATTTGAGCTTAAATTAGCTTTCAGAAGGGAAGGCTATAGAAAGAGCTGTCAGAGAGTACAAGGGATTGTGCATATTCTGTATATTTTATTACATGCAAAGCTGTAAAAGCCAAATGGAGGAAAGTTGTCAAAATAAATTAATTGTACATTTCTTTTATTTATAAAACAACATGAAATGCAGCAAGAAAAAAGTGTTTAAATAAGTCCTTAGCCTTTAATATAATATACTGTAGTTCCTAGTAAAATCATAGATAAGTTATTTAGATATAAGAAAAGTCAATTAGAACTTTTTCCTGTTCATGTTCAAGGAGACATGTGGATCGGAAACGTCATTCGACATTCAGCAAATCTGCCAGGTCATACACTTTCTATACTTTCTATATACTGCAATGCAAATTGATCACTTATGCACGACAGCTCCAGCAGTGGTCAGGTGCAAAACTTAAAAATTATTGGGATTAAAAGGTGGTCTGGCCAGTAACCCTAGCATGTTGTAAGACAATACAGTGGGAAAACTAACAGTTTTCAAGATAGCAGCCTATAAGTTATCATACCACTCTATTAATGAAACACTACTTTGTGTTGCTACATGCATGAGGTTCTGGGTGGGATTCCTGTGTCTGTTGGTGTGAAGAGTGTACTGTTCTGCTTGTATGCCGTTTATCATCTATGGCGAGCCTGGCCCCTGAATTCCAGCATAGGGCCGTCCCTATTGGGGTGATCACCCCGCTTACAGGCAGGACTCCCTGGAATTTAAGTTGCCTTGTTAGAGTAAAAACTCACAAGACAACGAGGACCCTTGTCGTGGGCTTGTGAGCTTAAGTACCTTGGCCAAAATATGAACGAATACCTCGTACGTACTTCAACTATTCCATCTGCTTATGCATTTTGGTATTTTAAGTGTTTTGGTGTTTGTCAGTTGTTGCTGGATATCTGCTATTTCCAGCATGATGTGCATTACACTCAGAACGGATATAACACCAACCAAGTCGAAAACTAATTTCAAGCAGTAATTTGGCAACCAGTGTACTGAACCATTAAATGCGGAAAAATAGACCAAACTTATGAGTCTGCTTATATTCTTTGTCCTTATAAATGATATTAAAATGCTCTCTACATAAAACAGCTACTTATAAACAACTCTACACAATCACCGCAATATTAATGACAATGTTGTTTTTCTGTGGTTTCTCTTGAAACATATATAATGCAATAGTTTGAATAATGCACTGCAACTCTATGTATTTCCGTATCAACCCAGCAAGCTATAATATGCCTTAGACTACCAAGCTAAAGACACCGAGACTAAACAGTCATTTATTAACCTATAAATAAGTACAAGGATATAGATAAATACCGTACAGCTTTATATGCGGTGGTTGCAAGCTATTGGAGTTTAAAAATTAAGCATGTGTAGACTGAGAAATAATAAGATATACTAAGTAATAAAGTACTAAAATAAATATAATTACAGTTAAGGAGAGGCCAAAAGGAAATTCTGGGAAGGAAGCCAGTGATGATAAAGGTCTTATAAGTCACACTGATACACAGTTGAGTAACTACCATTTCAACCCAGCAGCCACTTAATATCAATTCACTGGAAATTGACTTGAATAATATAGAACATATAAATTACTTATCTGAAGAAGGAGCAATATTGCTATTGACCATTTAACATCTATGATTTATATTTAGGGATTTCCTTTTTGTATGCACTTACATACAAATCATTCAACCAGGGTCATATTTAGTGAATTCAATACTTCATACATAGCTTGTTATTACGTTATAAATAACGTTACATGAGATGACTGTAAACCAGAGCCCTGCGGACTGCTAGCCTTTGAGGGATCATTTTTTGCAGCCTTTAACAAAGCAATAGTGATTTTCTATAAAACATTCCTATTACCTCAGTCATTAAAACTGTATTTACGTTCGTTTCGTGTTTGTATTATTTCTCCTGCCCCAAATATGTCCTCAGTCCATTCAAAAACTACTGTTCGCCAGGCATTGTTTGGATAAAATGTAGGCTAACCTATGGAAGCCTGTACCAAAAATTTGGCAACAAATCCTATTTGCTGACAACCATTTATTTACTTGTGTGGGATAACACATGTATATAAAAATTTGGACCATCACAAGCAGCATCTGAGTTTCAACAAGTTTTCTAAAATATACCAGGTTCTCCTTTTCCCTCTCATTTGCTACTGTCTGCATTGTTTCGTGTTCGTAAGTTCTGATTTTCAGGTGATCTTCCCCATGTTTCTGCTGTTCTGCAGTTTACAATCCTCTTTCAGGAAGAGTGTGTCTGGGCAAGCCTATCATACTGCTAGTAGTTCACTGTCCTGCACTTCCTTGCCCTGACTTCTCATGCTGCATTGTGCTCCAATCAGCAGGAAGGCAGTGTCGGAATGCCCGCCCCTCTATTTTCCCAGGAGGATCAGGCACTTAGAGATATTCTGGCCAAATAGTTAGTAAACGCACAATAATAATGTCTGCACACACAGGCAAACACCCACATGCTGTAATAGCAGGAGAAATGGAGACTATAGAGATCAAGATCACAATGTCTGCAGATCTGTCAGCCTGTAAGTACAAAGGAGTTGCCTGTGAAGATAGACTCTCCTGTTAATATGGAAACATCCCTGTGTTCTCGTTACTATGAAAGCTCTGTACCCAAGGACAGGGAGTGGATTGCAGAGAAACTGAAAGGGAAGCCCTAGTGGCGATCACTTCAAATGTGATTTACAGTGGTAAAGCAAGAAAATTTTGAATGCAAGTATATTACAGAAATGATGAGACTAACACAAGCTAGTAGATGAGCAGACGTTGTCTGAAAAGTTAGTGCCCCTTTAAGCAGTTTCCAGGGTTTAACCCCACCAAGGACAACATCTGCATGAAGTTTGCATGTTCGCCCTGTGTTTGCATCTTTCCTGTAAGTTAATGGTCTTACAGTGAAATTGAACCGCCTGTGTGTGCGAGAAGAAATGTAGATTGTAATTGTGTGCGCTGCAGAATATGTCGGTGCCATAGAAGCAACAGAAAATAAAAATAGAAAAAAAAATCAAGACTCTGAGGAATTAGGTTTGGCTTTACAGATGCATTCATATCTGGTCACTTTCTGTTTACTTGGCATCCATCACCTGAAATACATTTCACACACAGCCTTCTGCAGTTTGATTTCTACAGTCAATGACTTTAATGACACAGAGGGCACAGAATGCTTCCCAGAATGCTGTGCAGAAGCCCCAAGCGGTAAATGGGTAAATAATACATAAGTGAAATTTATGAGAACAGTAAGGCCATAAAACACAATTCATACCGTAGGTCCCACTAGAAGAGCTGCTCTGTCCCAGGCATCTCTGTATTGCTAAGGAATATCACATCTCCCTGGGGCCAGCCTGACATCCTTGCATTCGCTGATGATTAGGACATTCTAATACTTAATGTGTAGAACGTTTGCAAAATCAGATTATATTTATTACCAGTCCTCACATTTGGTGCGCAGCTCGTAGCTTGCAAATGCTAACATGTTTCTCTTGATGAGAAAACAATGCAAATTAAGTACGATCTTATGAAAAATTGCATTGGAGTGTCAACGAATGTTTTGAAAATATGATACCCATTGGTAGCACTCTTGGTGACTGACTCGCTCAAGTATTCGCACATTCGCAGACCTTCTGCTATCTTTTGTCATGTTAAGTACAAAATACATTTGGGTAAGGAGTCTGGAAATGTGACAGAAACATTTTCGGCATTTATAAAGAACATTCGGCTTTACGTGGGATGACTTAGTTTCTTGAATAGGTTATGGAATCTGTGGATGATTGTACAAATCTAGAAACAAGTCAAATCATTACACAACAGGTGTCACTAGATGGAGCTCTAATTTACTTGGTTTTCATACAAGAGAAATTCCCTTACTAGGCCGGCAATACTCTTATTGTAAAGGTTAGTAAAAATTTGCTGTGCAAGGTTCTACATAGTCTAAGGAAGAGGCCTGGCAGAGTGTTCAGTTGCACTGATCAGACATAGGACAATTTGAGCCTTTAAGGGGTATTCCCATCTCAATTTTTCATAGCAGAGATTGGAAACCGCAGCCACCCCGCCAAAACCCATGGAAAAAGCCGAGCAGCATTATTTCCATAGGACTCATTGAAGTGAATGGGAGTTTTGGAAATAGTCTGACGCGGCCACTATGCTGTTCCGTATTTCTCTGAGTTATGGAAACAACATAGTACGCTGTGCTTCACTGTTTCTGTAGCTTCCATTCACTTCAATGAGCACTATGGAAACAGCACAGCTCTAAGCATTCGTCTCTTTCCAACAGCTGGTCAAGACAAAGCTTCAAGGTTGTCAAGACTTAGCCATAAAAAGCCGAGATGGGAATACCCTTTAAGATCCTTTTACATGCCCCAATGATTGGGCAAGAATGTTCCTAGGACTGATCGTTTGCCTGGTCATTGGGCCATGTGAACTAAGAGACGATCAGCTGTCGAAGGGGCAAGCACTCATTTCTCCATGATCATATCTTTCATGTGGTACAAACATTCATTGTTTTCAACAACACATTAGCGTGAAGGGGGAATGTGCTGACGATAATGGGGAGTTTCTATGGGGACAACTGATCATATGAGCAATCGCTTATTCCCAAGTACAGTCGGAATCAGGCTGTGTAAAAGCCCACTCAACAAGCGGCAATCTCGTTGATCAACTCTGCTCAATCACAATGAATTGCTCAGCATAAAAGAACCCTTAATGTTAAAGGGAAACACATGAAATGATAATGCCTACATGAAAAATAAATTTCCAAACAGGAAATTACTTGTTAGGTCAAAAATATTATTATAAATATCAATTCAGGTGACTTTTCAGAATAAGATCTCACAAGTACATGCAGAGTAGCATTATTTCCGGCCATTATGTGATTTGCATCCTGCGTTTATTAGTGGTTTGCACATGAAACTTTGCCCGTTCACTGGAGCAGCTGCTCCACAAAGGTCCCCTCATCACTGAACACTCCGACAGCACTGTCACAGTGTTCAGTGATGAGGGGACTGCAGCAGGGACGAAAGAATCCCCTGCCACAGCTGTGGCAGAGAAGTGCAATGCCATCCCATTGCTTTCATTGGGGCCGGGGCTACTGCCGACTCATTGAAAGCAATGGGATGAAGGCAACCCCGGCAGCGATCATTTTGGGGGTGGGGGCTCGACATATAAGCCATTCCCTGAAAATCATCGCTTGTGGTAGAAAAAAAAAACATTAACTCATCTAGAAGCGCTGTCTGGCTCTTCTCCCCGTCCCCAGCAGTCTTCTGTATTCTGGTGGCTGGGGATTGAAAAATCCCAGCCTCCAGAAAGCGCTGCCTCGGATTGGCTGAGTGCTGATGCCAGGAGTTGGGATGGTGATGCTATGATTGGCCACACTGGTCACCTGACTCCTGCTGGATGCTCACACTGGGTGCTGGGGACAGGGCCACAGGTGCCAAACACAGGAGAGTATGTACTAATTTTTTTTTTCATGCCCAACCATTATATATTTTTTTATTTTGGTAATGACACAACTCCTTTAAGTATTATTGTAAAATATGTTGTCTTTAAAAGGAATATATCACTTAGAATTTTTACTAAGCAAACGCAGATACTGACACATACATTTTTCTATGTGCTCAGTTTTTTTGTGCTATTTTCTGTACAAGATGAAAAGAGATGGCCATCTTGCCTGAGCTTGTGCTCTGCTATGTCATCAGCAGTTCAGAGATGTGCTTTACAGCAGCCACATGGACATAGGAAACTGGAGTCTGCAGATGACTAACTGACTTTTATAGGACACTGTTCTAGGCATGATCAATGACATGTGCAGAGGTCGTTTTGCAATGAGGGAGGAGGTGAGCGTGGCCATTGTGAATGGTAGATCCAGTATTATCTGTAGCGGTTACCTTTCATTGCAACCCTGTCTGTTATAATTACATAACTGTTGAAAAGTTATATCTAGTCGGCTAAAGACACATGGATTGCATTTGGTGCAGGTTTTCTGCAGCGAATCTGCACTGGTAAAACCTGCGCCTCATGGATTTTGGTGCAAATTTCACCACTTGCATTGCTGAAATCTGCAGCAAACAATTGATATTGTACAGATGTAAAATCCACAGTTTATGTCAATTGCACACAGAATGTTTCACACTATGTGGATAAGATTTGTTAAGCCTCATCCATATGGCTTGTACAATAAATTGAACAGATTTTCCGTGCAGAATGTCTGCAACAGTTGCGACCCATGTGGACAAACCCTACAGCAGGTGTCATAGGCTCAGCGGCCAATCTTTAATGCTTTGCAATCCACTGTCTGACATCTTCCTACATTCTGATTGAAGCTTGCACAGCTCCAATGTCAGAAGACGTCCAATAGGGTAGTCTTACCGTCTATTGCCAGCCACTCCGCTGTCAGAGCTTCTCTGGTGCACACACTGGCTTCAGCCAGCAGATGGCACCATTGTATAAAAGCAAAAAAGAAAAAAGCCTTTTAGGAAACCCTGAATCCAAAATTGGATTGGAAAGGGTTGAATGAATATGGTGGCATTCTGATACATTGTTTTTTTAGATTCTAAGTAGGTTTGTTAAAATCTACAACATTTGCAGCTTTTACTTTGTAGCAGTATTATTATTAGCGCAGCAACACATGTGGAGTATGTTCACCAGACGAGAGGCTTATTGAACATAGCTTTTAACAGATTTCTCACTTTTTTGCATATCTTTTAGCAGCAAAGCGGAATGCAATCATTGGTTATATAAATATATTATCGCAGCGGCCAATAAAAGGTTGGCATGTTCTCATCGCTCGATGCTACATGATGACTACTTGGATCGTTTGGAATTTAGAAAGGTTTGATGTATATGAAAATTATTAGGAGCAAAACTGTTAAGTGAGTAGGTGGGAGTTCCCTTCACATTAGTGGAATATTGAACATCTGGTGAAAAAAACCAATGCTACTGATATATGCGTGGGCACAAATAAATGTTAACAGTTTGATGCCAATCAGGATGCTTTACAAGCAGACCTCTTGCTACTTATTGCCAGCAGGAATCTGATGCTAAGAAAGCTAGTACATTGGAAATTGAGGATTAAATTGAAGCTTAGTTATTTAAGCAAGGTATGGAAGTTTGAGAATTTAGCATTTTCTTGTTGTTGAACTTTTCATTTCCATCTTTAAAGTGGTATGATGCATGTAATGTCAGCAAAAATTGATTTGGCTATATTAAGCTTTTAAAAAGTCAAAGCAGAATTGAACTGTGTAAAGCTCTTTTCTCCACGAGTGAGATTTCTTGCTGCACATAACCAACCTGTGATCAGTCTAACGGCTCCCAAAATATATAATTAGAGGGTGACAGGAATGTCTTCACATTAATAATGTATTTTTGCTTTTCCAGTGTAGCGCTTCCTGTTTGTCCTTTATGAATTCATCTACTCATAACATTGATGTGATGTCAGGAGTGTTTAGTTAATATCAGATGTGCAAGTTTTGTTCCAACTCGGCAGTTAGTAATAACTATATATCTTTTGAACCTCTATAAATCATCATCTTGATAAATACCCACGTGGTTAGCTATATCATCATATTCCTGTTTATACAACTAGATTGACTTTATGTTTGCCACGTGAACATAAACTGTTTGGAGAAATGGTCTTCTCTCCCTGCTCTCATTCTCTTTTCCCCCTCTTCTTATTCCTCATTTGGCTGTGGGAAACCAGCGTACCATCTTCGTTGCTCCAGTCCTAAGCAGCCTTCAGGCTCTCAGCTACCTCCACTCCCCCCGAGGCGCTCTGGGCGCCATTTTTTAAAATAAAGCTCCGTTGATATGTTGCTCCCTCAACGATCTTCTTTGCACAGGGGTTCCCCTAACACTCGTGCATGGGATATGGAGGGATCAGGGAAGCCCTCTTACCCTGCTCACGTCTCAGGGAATCTCCTGGGCCCACCATCCCCAGCATCTTTGGCTGGTCTGCGCTCCCGGCTCATGTCTACAGCTCTCCTCCATCAGCCAGCACCAGGAAGAATTCCGTTATCCACCTTGGTCCTTTCTTCATGGTCCTCTTCCTTGGCATCTTCTTTTCTTCTCCTTCATCCATGCATGTCTTCTACCTCTTCATTTTAGCACTTTCCTGATGCTTCTTAGGTCTCTCTCTCAGCAGAGTTCACTCCCAAGTGTCTGCTCCTGCCACCATCCAGGCCACGCATTCTCAACATGGGAAATTTGACCAGGCCTGACAGGTCACTCAATGTATCAAAGTAAAGTTTTATGATTTTATAGCGGTGGTGAGTATATCACAAATTTAAAGACACCAAAATTATCCACCAAAGCTCACGCAAAGGGTTCAAAGTGCAGTGCAAGAAAAAGCTTGTAGGCCTTTTTTATATTAGATGTTAAGACTCAGCAATGGGCAAAAAGTTTAAATCCATATGTAAAAATGTTAACATTTCTTAACCAGATGAGAATTCCCGAGAAAATCAAGATAAATATATCCCCTGATCTTCTGCACATCTCAAAATCTGTATTTATAGCAGCCGGTATATCAGTCACTGAGTCCTACAAGAAAAACTAGAGTTGATGTATCACTGAAGAAACAAAGTGGGCAATGACCAATAATGGTAAATTATGTATCCTGGTGGACAGACTAGCTTGTTCTGGTGAACAACATAGTAAATGCATCCTCCGAAAGGGAACTGAGCGAGAAATCGCTCGCCTGTTAGAGTAGCTTGTTTTTTTAGCTCACCTAAAAACCAAGTGATCATTGGTCACCATGAACAGGCAGTCAATTATCTTTAAATGACCCCCTGTTTACAGTGAATGGAGGCAGGCACAGGGTATCAGCCACAGGCTTTGAGGGGAAATGCACCAGGCGGATGTTGGCTAAGGGGTTATCACTCCTCACCCCCTTAGGTCCACCTGGATAGTTCTTTCCTTATGCTGTAGTATCTTATGGAACTATGTGAGTCATTCTCCTCCTGGCTCTGTCCCTAGGTGTACTGTCAGTCCTTTGGTGCCCCCGCAACAGCAGCTTAGTTTTGCTACTGTATTTATCTTATGAGCTTGGTTCTGGGGTTGTATTTATGTTATGAGCTTGGTTCTGGTATTGTATCTATCACTAAGGCTGGTTTGTGCTGTATTGATGTACTGAGGTTGGTTCATGCTGTATTCATGTTATAAGTTTAGTTCTAGTGCTGTATTTATGTTGCTAACTTGGTTCTAGCATAGTATTCATTTACTGAGCTGTAAAGCTAAGGCCTGATCATCTGAACTACATCAACAACATTATAAGGACCTATGATGCGGTCTGCAGCTAAGACCAGAAATGTGCCTATATTATGCTCATGTATAAATGGCCTAAAATATTGATAGAACTTAAGAATTCAATTCAAATGAGTGCAAGTATAACAGCTAACACTTCCAGCAGATATGTGACAGTTCTATAAATCCTATTCACCCCTTGCTAAACAAACTGGACAATTCCTGCAATATACACCAACACAAATTCAATTCTGCATTACATTGAAACTTCACCACACTGGTATAAGTTTATAGACTTCGCTGTTAAATATGTAGCAGGACTCTTCAACTACTAGGAGCTATTTTATAATACTGATGGCTTCTTATGAGGAAGAGGAGCCTTTGGGAGCTCTCAGTCATCTATGCCAAAATATGACTGCTACATCTACTTTTATAGCTATGCCCCGACTACTGTACTTTACAGATGCAATCTTCCAATCACTTTAATTAATAATGCATATTGCAAGGTTACAGTGCTTAAAAGGGGCTGTCTGTGACTTTGGCCTTTTTCTCTATTGTTAACCTATCCTCAGGATAAGTCATCAATAGACGATTGGTGGGTGGTCTGCCACTCAGGATCCTTGCCGATTAGCTGATTCCTGGCACCACTGTCAGTATGGAGAGTGCAGGAAGCAGATCATGCCATCCATACTTGCTGCAGCCCAGGTTGAATTCAATAGAAGCTGTGCCAGCACTACCAAAGCAGCCACTGCAGAATGGATGGAGTGATTGGCTTTCTGCACCCTTTGTACTGACAGCAGTGCCAGGAATCAGCTTATTGTCCAGGATCCCAAGTGGCAGACCCCCACCGGTCATTTATTTATGACCTATTCCGGGGATAGGTTGTCAATAGAAAAAACATTGGAAGTCCCACACATCCCCTTTAGGGCTC
Source organism: Eleutherodactylus coqui (assembly GCF_035609145.1). Classification (NCBI taxonomy): domain Eukaryota; kingdom Metazoa; phylum Chordata; class Amphibia; order Anura; family Eleutherodactylidae; genus Eleutherodactylus; species Eleutherodactylus coqui. Next base: position 72,891,502 of record NC_089838.1, read on the forward strand.
ACACCCACTGGCGTTTTATTCTCTCCTGTGCTGCGAGAGCAAGTGTAAATACTCGCCCCGCAGCGCAAGAAAGACACCGGGATATTGCCAGTGTTTTCAATGGGGCCAGCGGTAGCAGCGCTAGCCCCATTGAAAACATAGGGAGAGTATCACAGACTTCTCCTGCAGCTGTCACAGGAGTTTCCTTCATCACGAATGAATAGCTAAGCACTAGCTGTAATTGGCTGAGCGCTCAGCCAATCAGCACAGCCCTTTCAGGAGGCGGGGATTTAAAAATGCTGAAAGTGCTGGACAGCAGTGCAGGGGAGCCAGCCAGAGGATGGGTCTGAGCGGCAGAGAGGTGAGTAAATTTTTTTGTTTGCTTTTTTAACCAGTTAATGATGATTTTTCAGGCCCTTCCCTGAAAATCATGTTGCAGGGGTTGCCACAAGCCACTGCTTTCAATGGGACCTGCAGCAGCGCCGATCCCATTAAAAGCAATGGTATAGCATGGTGGACTTCTGCCACAGCTGTCACAGCTGTGACAGCTGCGTAAATAGTCCATGATATTCTCCCTATGTTTTCAATAGGGCTGGCGCTGCTGCCACTGGCCCCATTGAAAACACTGGCGATATCCTGGCATCTTTCTTGCGCTGCGAGGCGAGTGTTTACACTTGCTCTCGCAGCGCAAGAGAGAATAAAACGCCAGTGGGTGTGAGCCTTTGGGGTGCAGTCACGCATGCAATTTTTAAGCGCATGTATAGGTGCGATTTCAAAATCACATCTATATAGAACCAATGCTTTCCAATGGAAGCGGTCACATGTGTGATTTTTACATGCTCGAAAAATTTGCACCTGCAAAACATAGAACATATGGGTGGCAATGGACCTGGTCATGCTGTTTTTCTACACGTGAACTGTGATTTTTTTTTTCATGCGCCTATACATGCACTTAAAAATGGCTGGTGTGACTGCACACTTAATGTGTAATATGGGATTTCCTATCTGTGGTGTGAAAACTGAAGATGAAAACTGCCACATTACAACTGATCTCACTCTCTTACTTATTGAGTTTAGGTGTTCTAGTCCCACCCATTGCCAACAGGAACATAAATCTCAAGCACACATTCATGCAATCATCACAGACAAAATTGGTAAGAGTAATAGTTGCAATGAAGAGCTCAATGACATAAACATGGCACTTTCACAGGATGCACATAAGCTGGTTCATGAAATTTCTGATCTACTAGATCTGCCCTTGTCAACTGTAAGTGTTCCTATTTTGAAATGAAAGCATCTACTGTAGGGCCAACAAAGCTCAGCCATGAAGCAGTAGACCATGCAAACTAGGACACTGAGAATTGAACAGAGCGTTGCATTAAAATTACCTATCATCTGTTTCATCACTCGCTACAGAGTTCCAAAATATCTTTGGAAAATGCATTAAAGAACCGTGCATCAGAAGATTCATTAAATGGGTTTCCATCAATAAGCAGCTGCATACAAGCCCAAGATCACCATGTGTAATGCCAAGTGTTGGCTGGAGTGATGTAAAACACATTACTGGAGCAATGAAAATTGGTTGTCTAGAGTGAAGAATCATGTTTCACTATGTAGCAGTCTTATTATTATTATTATTTTTTAAAGCACTGTTAATTCCTGGCTCATTACAAATGAGAACAAACGGGTTTAAATACATTTCATATATAAAACTACAGGAACAATAAACATCTACTAAATGAGTAACAAGTTGATACAGAGAGAGGGGGCACTGCTATGACGGCTTATAGTCTGCAAGGGAGGTAGAAGGAGATAGTAGGCGTGGGTAGAAGGTGCTCATGTTGGAGCAGCAGTAGGGTTACTGTAGATTGTAGACTGGTTTGAAATGGTACGTTCTCAGGTTCTTTTTGAAGCTTTCCAAGGTGTTGAAGAGTCTATTGTGTTGGGGTGGCAAGTTCCAGAATATTGGTGACACATAGGAGATATCATAGAGCTGATTATATGAGGAGAAGACTAGAGGAGAGCAGACAAGGAGGTCTAGGTGTGGGGAGGTATCAGGATATGAGGTTGGGGATGATGGAGGGGACATATTGCGGATGGCCTTGTATGATATTGATAATATCTTAAATTGGAATTCCTGGATGATTGGCAGTTAGTGAAAGGATTGGAAGAGTAGAGAGGCAGAAGCATCATGGGAAGAGAAGTGGATTAGCTGGGCAGTGGAGTTGAAAATGGATTGGAGGAGCACAGTTGGATGTGAGGCCACAGATAAAGATATTGCAGTAGTCTAGACAGGAGATGATGAGGGAATGCACTAGCATTTTTACTTATTCAGGGTTGAAGAGCGATCACATCCGAGAGATGTTTTTGAACTGGAGGTGGCAGGAGGCAGCAAGTGCTTGTATGTGTAATTCGAAGGAGAGGGCGAAATGAAATGTTACACTGAGACAGTCGACTTGTGGAATTAGTGAAAGTGTATAGCATTTCATTGTGATTTAGAAGTCTAATGGGGATGTTGAGTGAGATAGAGAAAATAGGATATGTTCAGTTTTCTCCATGCTGAGTATTAGAAAGTGAGAGGAGGAGGATATGGCCAAAAGGCACTTTGGGATTCTAGAGAGAAAAGACACAATATCTGCCCATGCAGGTACGATTTGGGTGTCAATGGCATAAAGGTAGTTCTAAAAGCCATGGACTTCCATGAGTTGTCCTAGGCCATAGGTATAGATTGAGAAGAGTAGGGGTCCTAGGAGAGAGCCATGAAGGACTCTAACTGAAAGAAAGGGTAAGGTGAGGATGTGGTATGTGAGTAGAAGACACTACATGTTCCATCATTGAGGTACAAAAAGTCCAAGAAAGGGCTAAGTTTGTGATGACAAGGAAGGAGAGAATAGTTGACTGTTTTGAAGGGAAGAAACAGGTCTAGAAAGAGGAAGAAGATCAATCTGTACTGGCCCAAGTAAACCTACCAGAATGCATGGTGCCTACTATCAAATTTGTCAGAAGAGTCAGAATAATATGGGGCCAATTATTTCAAGAGAACTAGCAATGTTAATGCTTCACAATACACCATGGTTTTGGAATATAATAGGTGTGGTCATCAGGTGTCCATATACTTTTGGTTATAAAATACAGTGCCCTCCAGATACTTGAAAACACCCCATGTATTAAAAAACAAATCTCTAGTTAGAAACCTCTCTGGGAGGTTTTCTACCAAAAACGGAAATGTATCCAAATGAAAAACATAATCGTCAATCTACGACATGCCAACTGTATGCAAGCTTGTAATACAGGTAAAGGATGGATTACTTTGAGGAGTCCAACATTTGAAGATACTTCCAGGTTCCAAGAGTCAGTTGAAGACTGAGCTGTATTACTTTGGTTTTTCGTTCTATAAACATGTACATCCCAAAGCATTGAGATTTGTGACTATTGATTGAAAATTTAATATTCTTAATGGGTGTTTCCAAACTTCTGGAGGGTACGGTACATATCTTTTATAAACAGTTTTGGTTTGGACAAGTAGTCAATAGAAATAAGAATGTATTTTCTGTACTTCCCAATCCGGTAAGAATAATAGATTTTATTATGAGTTTCATCTTATATATATTTATTTTTATTTGACAAAGGAGAATTCTGCTGATTTTTCTTTTGAACAACCTTGTGTAATTTATGTGCAATAAGTATGTGCTACAATGATTAATCTTGTTTTTCTCAGATTGCTATTCCAGATGGAGAAATCAAATGCTATTTATACTGACACAATGGGTTTATCCTTACGTTCTTATACGGAGCCAGTACAAGAAAAGAAATACTTGACCCAAGGGCACCAATGCTTTTCAACATCTCCAAAACATAGAAGATTTAGAAACCTAATCTACACTTAAGAGAGAAAATACAGGTTGTTAAGGGAAAAAGGCATTTGCTACTAATGTCTGATGCAGCGGTAAATCAGGACCCATGGATTCATTTCAATCAGCCTTATCAGGCTATTCTCTAATGTACCTTCTCGGGTATGTTTAGGCAGCTTTGTAGGAAGACATTGAGTCTGTGTTGTTATCAGCAAAACTATGCATTTCTCATATAATAGGATATTCAAAGCACACATATCACTATTTTCCTTGCAGAAAAAGAAAAAGAAATAAAAAAATGCAATGTTAAATTCAATGGCAAAGAAAGCAAAATGTATACATTTTTTATAAATATATATAATATGTATGATATGTTTAATAGTAAGAAAAAGTATATGCAGTTTTTTAAATGATGCTTGCTTTTTTCTAAAGTTTTTTTTTATTTGGTGGCGTTTGTGGGGATGCAATTTTATAGGGGGCATTTTCTTTTAACAAGATGCAATTTAAAAATAAAAATGCAATGGACCCAAAAACAGCAAATGTAAGAAAAACTGACACCAAAAAAACGCATAGCTATTGGAGCATCAGAATGCCAAAACAGAAAAAACGTTAAAAAAAAAAAAATTTGAGAAAAGACTGTGACACCAGCATTAAGACTGTTTAAGTGCTGTTTGCACAAAATTGCTTAAAGGGGTTTCATCATTGAAAAAAAAATTCTATACTCACCTACTTCCCTATTTTTCCCCAGGCAGACTCCTTACGGCATCTTCTCCTCATTGATCTTCTCCCGTCCCCAGGGTTAGCTCACTGCTAGCTGGCTGGATCCTCTGCTTCTTGTTATTTGAGCTTGCACTCCTCGCATTATTCCCGCAGGTCAGGTCCTTGTGACGTAGTGTTCACTGGCTAAGAAGGAATGCTGATCTATTGCAGAGACAGCGAGCATACAGAGTCTATATAGCTGCAGTAGCTCGGTGCTCCCTGCCAGGCTGTTAAAGCTACGTCAGCCAGATGGAGGTGAGGTGACCCCCACCCCCTGCGACTGCAGGAGACAGGAGAAGATCGGCAGGGAGAAGATGTGGTAAGTAGACTGAAGGGGGAGGAATAGGTAAGTAATAGAATTTTTTTTTTTAATGACAGCACACCTTTAAAGAACCTTACAAGTGGAATACATCAGTCAGTTATTCAGATTTTTCTTAAAAAAGGGCCACCGTGATACTTCTTAAAAGATGACCGGCTGAAGAAACTGCATTAGAGGGCAGAGATATGTGTGGAGACTTAGGCTGCAGTATGGTCGGCCTTGTATATTTGCATCTGCTATTTTTGCTAGTTATATACACTAGGTAAGTATTACACCTCCATTTGTACTTGGCCCTAGTATATGTATATTCTGTAGTAGTACTTTATGCCTGTGTAAATATCAAGGTTGAGCAAAGTCAAGGCCACTTGGAATATTTTGTGAATGAAAAGAGATAGGAGGAAACTTTTTTAGAATAATTTGGTGAAAGGGGAAAACTATGGTGCCTGTTGGTCATCTTGGTGGCAGCAATCTTGGATTCCATCCAAGAAACTTCAATGGAAAGGGGGTCGTGTGATACATGATTTAAACATAAAATTCCATCAGAAATTAACAGATGATTAATTTTTGCAATATCTGCAACTGTTTTCGAGTTATGGATGATGTGTTTTAATAAAATTATGTTAAATTATGTGGTATGGAAAACACTAATTGCATGCCTTTTCGAGTACTATAAGATGCAGTTAACAATCCAGAAAGAATTAAGATCACCCTGCTGGTCAGTACCACAATTTCATGTTGAGGTGGCTGAGACTTTCAATCAAGTACACCCATGCTTGGAATTTGGTTAGTGGGCAATACATATGTATGAAGAAGATGCACAATTTGCAAACACTGGTCAAATGAGCAGTTCTTGGTTTTTCCAGAATACTACCAGTTTCTCTGAACTTACTAATTAGTTTCCTTACAGTTCCTGACTGGTCGTCTTCCTGGATGTCCTTGGTTGAAAGCCTGTACTGTACTATGACCATTTTTTTAATGAATTCCAGGTGTATATTTGATTTTGTTTTTATCAAGCAGCTTGCGTAGCAATGAATGAAATAAAATATGTGAAATTATACTTTTGAGTGTGTGCAACTATTTAATGTGTCGTTTGGCGATAGTTTAGGTAGTGTTTAGCACATTTGTGTCTTTTTTTTTATTAAGAAGTGTCTGTGTAACACGGCTTTCCACTCATCTAAAGACTGTGACAACCCTCCACTGTCTCCATTCTCATAACAGTAGATGTAAAAGTGCCTCCGTTTTGCGAACACCACTAATAGCAGTTGCAGGGGATTAATAATTAATTACCACTGTCATTTCCTTGTGATTTCCTAATAGGCTAAACTTTTAAGGTAGGGTTCCATGCTGCAGTAAACCGCATATGACCAAGCCCTGCCCACCTGTAGAGGCCAGCAGCTCAAAAGATTTTACTGGTAAAAAAGCATTATTACTGTCAAAATCTTCTGATCATTGGTGCTACGTGAGAGCAAGATTACAGCTGCATGCGCTTAGTCTTCACATGACACTTTATCCTTAAGCTGGGCTCCTTTTTTGAAGTATTGTACAAGACTTGGAGCAAAAACAAGAGCATTTTGCAACATACAATCATGTTTTTATTGATTATCCATTACATCCAGTGAAATATAAATTTCATCACATTTATAGTCCATAGGCACATGGGCAAAAGTTTATCTTGTGCCCCCCCCCCCCAACTTCTCTTAACCCCTTAACACAGAGGCATAACCTGAAGCTCCTGGGCCCCAATGCAAAACCTGTAACAGGGTCCCCAACTATAATGCTTTATTCATAGTATTGGGCTCCCTAAATGGAGAAGAGAGGCCTTATGGACCCCTAAGGCTCCTGGGCTCGGGTGCAACCGCATTTCCTGCATCCACTATAGTTATGCCAGCATTCTATACTGTATATGTACAACATATAAGCATAATTTACTATACAATGTTACAATATAATATATGGTACATTAATTGTATTAATCTCTGCAGTTCTTCACTGCTGTATGTGTTTGTGACTGTATTTGTGAATTCTATATTACTTCGACCTTGATATGTTCCAACTCAATAAAGACTAAAATTATTCTGATTATCTCAGGGCAAACTAAAGTGTTGATTTAGTGAAAGTTAAAACCAAAAGGAAGCTAAGTGATGCTGACACATCTGTAGAGCTTAAACCTTTTCAGTTCTCAACTGTAGTCAACATTAATTTGCTGGGCGTTTTGCATACTAGATGCTTAGAAGACCTGATGATATGTAAGGAACCAATGAAAAAACAAGAGGTGGCAGTAGCCACTAATCTCTTCTATTTGAAGTGTATTGGAATCAACAGTTGGAAATAAAACCGTTTCCAGTTTATACATGATGGTAGCTCATGGCTGAACAATTTCTTTCTCCAATGATCATGTGTAATAAAACTTAGAACACAATTTCAAAGAATCACTTTCTAGCTGAGGAGCTGGTATCTACTGTATATATTCAATTTGCTAACTCAGGAACTCCAATAAATCTTCCTTTACTCAACCTGACATGACTGAGACATATTTTTTATGGACTTTAATAATAGTGATTCCCATTCAAGAATCACCCATTTAGCACCAAGTTGAATGCTTTTAGTCATTTTAGAATGCATGCAGAAACTTCATCTTCATAGTGGTGACCTATTTAGTAGTTTTTACGACTTGGATCTGTTGCTAGCCAGAGGGGCAGTTTTTGGTCGGAATGGAGAGGCATGGGCGTCACTCTGCCTTGGCCAGGATATTTAAACATAAGGCTCTAGCAGCGGGAATAGAAAAATCTAGCTATGAATTTTACAGACTGGTACAACACATCTTCGTTGTAGAATGTTCCTTCTTTCTCAGAAGAAATTTTAGATGTTAAAAAGTGTATTACTTTTCCCTCCCACAGAGTCAACAAGAAACTCTGCTTGAGGTAAAAATGTTAATGTAATAAAATTATGTACTGCACAGTATATTCAATAGAATAAAATGAGATGTGTCAGACAAAACGTATAGACTTTGTTGTGTAGCCCCACTCTGTTCACACTATGATAGATATAATTATGTATAGCTTGGCATTTTTGCTTCCACTATGTGGTCCTCAATTAGAGCACACACCTTTGTGTTGTGGCATTAAATGTATGTCTATGTTTTCTTAACTGCTTCCGCACCCATTATTATCTAAACCTGTAAGGCAGTATACAAGTAAAGGAGCAACATAATGTGGAAGTCAGTAAATACGCAACTATATCACAATGTAACTGAGTACCACTATCACAAACTGCCTCGAATAAACAGGTCACTGGCTCTTCCATCATGACCACGCATCTGGAAGAACCACAGCGCTGAGTGTTGAGCAATCTTAGACATGATCTCGCTCTGTGCAACTTCTTTTTTACAAGTACTTTGATTAGTGAAAAAGGAAACAGGATTTCCTAGCTGCATGTTGTTCGTATGAATCAGCCGTCACAAAAAAGGGGAAAAACTGAACGACTTGTAAAAAAAACAAACAAAAAAAACCACTGGAGCTGAATGCAACTTTCCCCAACAGCATCGGCTGGCATTCTGAAGGATGAAGGATATCACAGACATTCATCTAGCAACAGAAGCCAGTACTAGTAATGCCCTGCTGTTCAGAAGAAGATTCTTGTTTCTTTTGGGTACCCCCTTCATATGTCACTGGTTTGGGCTCTTTGAAGATGTAGTATTGCCTGCGGTTGTTCACTATTTTGGATTTACCCCAGACTGTTTCTTGACTCTGCTTTGGGATTGCTATCAGTTCTTACTTCCAATATGTATGACCCTACTTCTGTTTATTGATTCTGCAAAACGTGCATTGGAGATTACTTTGGGGATTGCTAAGCGGAGGTTCCCTGGACAGAATCCCTACTCCTGTAAGGGGCATTTTAAGAGCGTTGCAAAATCTCTCTTAAGGTGCCTTCACACTAGCATGAAAATGGCGCGAGATTTGTGTGTTACGAGACGCACAAATCTAGCACAAATATGACACTTATTCTCTAAAATGGGTTCATTCACATTAGTGATGTTTTCCTGCATAGCACCGTGATGCAATGCTATGTAACATAGTAACATAGTTCGTAAGGCTGAATGAAGAAAATGTCCATCTAGTCCAGTCTGTTAGCCTTCTGTTTTGTTGATCCAGAGGAAGGCAAAAAACCCCAAGAGCAGAAGCCAATTAGCCCTTTTGGGGAAAAAATTCCTTCCCGACTCCCTAATGGCAATCAGACTGTTCCCTGGATCAACCCCTAATAGTTCCTACCTGCCTGTAAACCCGGATTAACAAATAATCTTAGATTTATATCCTGTAATATCCTTCCTCTCCAGAAAGACATCAAGTGCCCTTTTAAACTCCTCTATTGATTTTGCCATCACTATGTCCTCAGGCAGAGAGTTCCACAGTCTAACTGCTCTAACAGTAAAGAACCCTTTTCTTTGTTGGTGATGAAACCTGCATTCTTCTAAGCATAGCGGATGCCCTCTTGTTACCGTCGTAGTCCTCGGTATAAACAGATCATGGGAGAGATCCTTGTATTATCCCCTCATGTATTTATACATGGTTATTTGGTCGCCCCTTAACCTTCTTTTTTCTAGAGTAAATAGCCCCAATTTGGATAGCCTCTCTGGGTATTCCAGTCTCGTCATTCCATGTACTAGTTTAGTCGCTCTTCTTTGAACCCCCTCCAATACCGTAACATCTTTCCTGAGCACCGGTGACCAGAACTGTACACAGTATTCCATGTGGGGCCTGACAAGTGCCTTATATAATGGAAGGATAATGTTCTCGTCCTTCGCCCCTATACCTCTTTTAATGCATCCCAAAACTTTATTTGCCTTTGCAAATGTAGGAAACACATTGCAGCATGTCCTATCTTTCTGTTATATCACCCATTGTTCCCACTGGGGCAAGGGCAGCAGCACCGGCCCCATTGAAAGCAATGGAAGAGCGCTGCGATCCTTTGCCACAGCTGTGGCAGCCGCGACACGGATTCCCTTCAGCCCCGCAGTAATGCGAGGCTGTTTGCATATGAAAAACGCCTTGCATCCCACGGGGCTTTTACATGGATGGTGAGGGCGATATCCACGAACGGGTGATTCATGGCCCAATATCACCCTCGCCAGTATGAAGGAGCCCTAACTCATCCTCCTATTTTAGCCCTAACAAAATCCAACAGTGACTTACAGGATTCGTGCTCCTGTCCTAAAGCCTGACTGTGACACTGAATGTACAACCTAAGTGACATATGACTTTTTCCTCATCACAAACTAAAGGCGAACATTACAGCAACTCCCACTGACTTTATGACACAAAGGTGGAATAAAAGTGACAGTTGGCGGGCTTGTTCCTGCAGAGAATTCCTACATTGGACATGGTGTCATTCTTGTAAAAATGATGAAGTTTGCATATAAAAGTTCTATGAGTGCTTGTAGTCCATTCCTGCTGTCACGTTTCATCAATAATGAGGATAATTTCACCTATTTCCCTACAGTATGTCTCCAGTAATCTATCACCACCAGCTCTCCTCATCCATTGTACAAATGCACTGGATTGTCATTCCCCTCCTCTTACAGTGATTCCTGGCATAAAAATAGTGAACAGGCTTATTGATCCCATACAGTTTGTTCATTCTTTCTAATTATCATCGATTGTCACTTATACCTTAGACAATAAACAATGCGAAAGTTAAAATAAAATGCTGTGTGAACCTTTAACTCAGAACACTGAAAGATACACTTGAATTTCATTAAATCGTTTCCTTTGCAAAACTCCGGATTTCATAAATCCGGCCTCATTCAGTCTGTAAATTAAAACATTCAGTACAACCTATAGTGCAATCCTAATTAGAGCTTTTCTACATTTCTTTTTTCCTTACCACTGCTTGCTTGTTGGCTTGCCTCATTTTTATGTGGAAAGGTATCTTGGGATCAGATCTCTTGTCAAAGCTCATTGACCCTATCCTCTGGTATGGAGTGTATTATAACAAGAGAAGCCTAGTCTGAAGAATACTCATTTATCTACATTATGAATCTTAGCAATGAGAACATTTTATTCCTGGCATCCTCCAAACTGGCTAATTTACAATCCTGTCATGTGCAGGTATATGTGTGTGCCTGTCTCCAAAATGTGTTGCCAGCCTACCGTTTAAACTGCACTTCACTGCACAATGAAAATTGACAGGAATGTTAATTATTAACCACCAAGAAGCAGACTGCAAAACTGTGATTCATGTGTGTTTTAGAAGCATTCAATGTTCACCGTTATTTCTCTGTAATTAGAGAGAATTATTTTGTGCTACTATTGTGAGGTGTTGGATGAAGCATTCAACATATGTTCTTCCTATGTAGTGGACAACAAATGCAGGTAAATCTTTCACTGTCACCAGAGTTGTAGCTAGGCTCCTTTACATCCATGGCAAAGATTCCATTTACTGCCTTGGCTCTGTATCTAAATACCCTGGACCAAGGCAGAGTGTATTGTTGTAGTAATATATATGTATTCTATTGTATATATATATATATATCTTGTCATATGTTCCTCACATCAGCCTTGGCAAACACGTGTGTATATATGTATGTTAGTATATCTACCTTCTCAGTAAGAAGCTGGCAGCTAAGTGGTTAACTTGCTAAATATTATATGCTGGTTTGTGCAAGCAAGATGCTATTACATACTACCATGCACCTTTACCAAGAAAAAACCTGTCTGAGAGCCCTGGGATCCCCTCTTTTGAATTCCTTGGTCCGGGCAGTCTATTCTAATTTCGTGTATAAGAAATCACGTGTTTAGTAGCAACATACACCTTAAGGTGTTAACATATGTTAATCATTAGAGTCATTACAAACTAAGCTAATCTTGAGTTTTTAGGATTCCAGGGGGCATGTACTTCTACTGCTGCATCATTTAGGGTATATCTGTACCGTGATGATGTTAATAAACCATAAGCATACTGATGCTTGACAAGCATTGTGTCAGACTCCGTTATTAGCATGTATGCACTTATAATTAATTTGGAGCAATACAGGGAATTCAGAAGGAAACCATTGATTTTCCTATAACAGTACCCCCCAACTTACACCCTGTCATCCAGAACATATGCTACACAACCGATTGCCATACCCAACACACACAAGGTTGCTTATTGAATAGCTACGGAGTAGATAGATTCAACAGGTTGAATATTGTAGTTAAATCCATTCATATCACATCTTACAGTAGACAGTAATGATAATAATAATAGCTTCTTCTAAAAGACTATTACTTTTTAGGAATAAATATATGATTTGCAATACTCTGCGCTGAAAGAAAGACGGGCATGTTTGTAAGAGATATTTAGTTCAAACTGTTTTAAAAGTAACAAATGTTCTAAATAGTTTTACTTATATGGTTGCGGCAGGGCGGCACGGAGCCATCTCCTCAATGAAAAATAGTTCATTTCAACTTGGAAGATCAAATACTGTAATATAAACTGCACATTTTCCCCATATTACGCCTTGTGCAGGATAATGCCAGCAAATTATGCATTTTATGAATAATAAGAAATGTAATAATAAACAGTTTGTAAATAGGGTATACAGCTTCTGTAGAGTCAGGATAATGTGCGCAAGTACATCAAGTACAACGAGGGAAGTCATAGTTTATCTGCGAATACCCAGTACTAGTTACATTTCTTTAACCCATTTCAATTAAATAATGCAGCAGATACAAGATATCAATATCACCCACAGCATTTAGGCATAAAAGCAACCCTTATTACTTCATCAGTGTGCAGAAAACTTTTGGAAAACACCACTAAACTATGATAAGACTCACTAAGTACACAAAATGAGGGCTTCTCCATTGCCATAAACAAATACAACTGCCCAAATACATATAGTTCACATTGGTATATCCTGCTAACAATCTGATGTGTATGGAGGCAAAACAACTGTTCCATCATAGTAGATGTCAAGTATAAGGATACTGAAATCCAATATGCTAACCCTTTTGTCCAGCTGGCAAATTAGCCACGGTCAGAAGAGTATGGCCATGGCTAACATTCTGCCCCCCTATAGAATAAACATGCAAGATCAGACATACTAAGCTAGCATGTGTATCGAGAGGTCTAGGGAGATAGCAGAATTAGATGAGTAACATGAGTAGTTGGCAGACAACTATCTTCCATGAACAGTACAAGATGAGAGAAGGTCTGCATGCGAATGATTTGATTCTATTGGTTTCTAAATTTTATAACTCATAAAATCTATGAAGTCAATTACAATTTACACTTTAAAGTTCTTGTCTTGCTGGGGTATAGTCATGAAATTGAAATAAACATGCAGACAAGTCTAACAAAAAGTTAAGAAGGGGCATTCAAGAAGCTACTGTAATGTTGGCGGTCTGGTCTTTCTTCGGACATTCCTCTCGTCAGTCTTGTCCATGGATTAACTGTAATATTGAAATTCAGCCCAAGTTAACTGAATGGGGCATGACTGCAATGATAGGCACAGCACATGGACAATTGTATATACAACTGATAGTTTCAAAGCTGGTCATTTCCCTTAGTAAATGACCTATGGTGTAAATCAACTTTTTGTATTTTATATATATCTTCTTAACTTTTTTTTTTTTAATTTTGAATGTCACAATCTCTTTTTTTTTTTAAATCCCCAAATCCTGCAGTTTTCACACTGACCAATAAGCCTAGTAATAGTTCGACACGTTCTGTTTGGTTGAGAAAAATTTTCAGCAGTTATCTCGTTTTCTTTACTGGCAGGATTACATTGAAAAATGACACCTATATATAGATAGCACAGGATTCACCATTCACCATTCACAGTAAGGCCTTAGTTACACGGGCGTTTTTTGCCGCGATTTGCGGATCGCATGACGGATGCGCATCCGCAAATCGCGTGACCGGGGCCGAAAAATCGCCCGAAAAATCTGCTCCTAGCCGTGTTTTAATAGAAACGGGCCGGAGCTGTCCAGTGCATTGAATTCAATGGAGCCGGCAATACAGCCGGCTCCATTGAAAGCAATGGGCTGCGGGCGATCTCGCTATGAATTTTCGGGAAGGGCTTAAAAATATAAGCCCATGCCGGAAATTCATCCAGAAATGTGTAAAAACAAAAAATACATATATATATATACTCACCTGGTCCCGGCAGACGGAGTTCAGCGCGGCCGGCCGGCAGTTCTCCTGAACTGCTCTGAGTAGTATTCAGCAGCCGGGGATTTAAAATCCCCGACTGCTGAATGAGCTGCCTCTGATTGGTCACGGCCTCACCAATCAGAGGCAGCTCTCACTCACATTTATTCAGGAATTCATGAATGGGTGAGTGAGTGCTGCCTCTGATTGGCTCAGCGCAGGGACCAATCAGAGGCAGCACTCACTCACCCATTCATGAATACTACTCAGAGCAGTTCAGGAGAACTGTCGGCCGGCCGCGGCTGAACTCCGTCTGCCGGGACTAGGTGAGTATATATATATTTTTTGTTTTTACACATTTCTGGATGAATTTCCGGCAAGGGCTTATTTTTTTAAGCCCTTCCTGAAAATTCATCGTGCGATCGCTGGCAGCCCATTGTTTTCAATGGAGCCGGCTGTATTGAATTCAATGGGCAAACATCATTCTTCTCTGCCACAGCTGTTACAGCTGTGGCAGAGGAGAATGATTTGTCTTCTATATGTTCTCAATGGGGTCGGCGCTGCTGCCGCCGGCCCCATTGAGCGCATATAGAGAAGAGAACAGGAATCGCAGATCGCAGATAGGTGCAATCTGCGATTTCTGTTCTATAATTTATTGGACGAGCGCATAAAAAGCGCTCATGTGTCCGATACCATTGCAAAGCAATGGTTTAATAAAATCGCCGGACGCATGCGCATGCGCAATTCACGCAAAAAAACGCCCGTCTGACTGAGCCCTAGGGCCGCATTTATGCGGACGCCGCTGCTGCCAGGGCCGGATCCACATGCCAAATCCAACCTGGCAGCATCCGCGTCCATGTATACTTGGTTGCTTTTCGCTTCATCTGTACTGCGGATGGTCCGCACGTCGAGCTATTAGACATCTACCAAGACAGTCGCTGCATTAGCTGCCCATCCACTGCACAACTAAATTTAAACTCCTCCACCTCACCCACAAAGCTCAGCATGGTGCCATGCCACCATACAACACCTCCCTCCTGTCAGTACACCACCCAGCCCGCTCACTCCGATCAGCTAACGCACTCAGACTAAACACCCCTCTAATACGAACCACAAATGCTCACCTCCAGGACTTCACCAGAGCAGCACCCATCCTCTGGAATGCTCTACCCCAAGGCATCCGGACAATTCCCGATGAATGAAATTTCAGACATGCATTAAAAACGCACCTCTTCAGGGAAGCATACCAAATCCCCTGACCTAGTCCCCCACCCCTTGCTATGGCTCCCCACACCTTCCACCCTGCCTATTGCATACAACCTCTACCCCTGCACCTCCTTACTGCCCCACCTTGTTTACTTTCTAATAACTGATTTCCACATGAAATCCCCTATTGCCTGTGTTCCCCATGCCTCGCTCCCTCCCCCCTTGTACCTCCTGTACCACCCCCACCCCATGTGTTTTGTACCTCACATTGTAATTGTTGTATTGTTTTGCATTTATCCATGCCTGAAAGCGCCGCGGAATAAGTTGGCGCTATACAAATAAAGATTATTATTATATGTGCAGTACAGATTGTTTTTTAAACTCCTGCTTTTCCCGCATCATCGCCTAGAATTGACGCAGAATCCGCGACCTTTCCACAATGTTAATTGCAGAAGGGCCATGGATGGGACAGCTTCAATTGACTTCAATAGAAACTATTCGTGTGCAATCTGCACAAAAATGGAGTATGCTGCAATTTTGTATTCGTGAGCGGAAACCGCAATTGGTTTCCACTCGTGCGCTTGAAGAATCCCTTTTCCATAGCATGCTATGGGCGGTATTTGCTGCGGAATCCAGAGGTGGATGCCCGCTCCAGATTCTGCAATGCAAATCCGCCCGTGTGCATTCACTCTAAGCAATAATCTCAGTATTTCTCCCCCCCTCCACTGTACGGTCGAAGAGCATGTTCATAGCAATCTCCCATAGGAGTCAGTCGATCCTCTCCTGTCCATTGGTGTCTATGGTCTACGAGGCTGTTATAAAGCATATCTCCAAATGCTGTTATCTGCAGCTCAAGCAAGATGGCTATCTCCTCTTAAATGAGACAGGAAACATGCAATATCACAATTTCATAAGGCCATAAAACACCACATTTAGGTACAACATGACAATACCGTAGGAGCACTGTTTGGTATCATTTCTGCACAGTATGACCATAACATTACTGAGATCACATGACCCCCCAAAAGAGGCCAGACGTATTAGATAGAAAGGAGTAACTAATCAAGGTGACTTATATACTAGTGGACTAGCCATATAATGAAGGGGGGAAAAATTCAGCGGAGTGGCCCTTTAACATTTACACACATGAAATAGCAAAAAGATTGAAAAGGAAGTTTGGCCTGTTTTCAATAATGAATATGACTTTTCATTATTATTACATTCAGTACAACACATTTACCTCCTAGAAATCTTTGTTTTTTGTCTCCCTCCCTCAGCAGTGTAGATGCCTCAGTTTGGAGGTAGAGTATATATGTTTCTCCATCTCCCTCTCTTTGTCCTTCTGCGAGTTCTGTTATGAAAAGAGATAAAATAATAAAAACACAAATAAACAATTCCCCGCTAGACCTTTATGTGTGCAGCTTATTCTAAATCCTCTGTGCTCCAGTTTTAATTGCCTTTAGCTTTGGTCTGGTCGTAAAGTTGCCTTTACATAACTAAGGTAGTAACCCTTGGTGTTATATACACAGATCATTAATCCCTTACCGCTATATCAGGCTTTGACCTTTAGCTCCTGATTTTTTGGTCTTTTCATTCCCAGCCCATGAAAGCCATAACTTTTACATTTTTTTGTCAACGTAACTGTGCGAGGGCTTATTTTTTGAACAATTTGGGGGTACATATAATGTATTGAAAAAAGAAATTAATTCTTTCTAGGAGGGAATGAAAAAAAAAACTGCAAATTAATTTTCATTTGTTCAATAAATATACTTTAGAAAAAAAATTTAAAGTTTTTGTGTTGCCGCCATATTCTGGGAGCCAGAAGTTTTTCTTTATTTTTCATTTGATGGAGCTACTGTAAATAAGAACTAGCTTTTTGCCGTTTAAAGTTTCCACTGGCACAATATTGGGGTAATTCAGACTTTTTGATCATTTTCAACTACGTTTTTGGGGAGACAGACTGAACAAAAACCAGCAGCTTTTTTTTTTTTTTAAAGCATACACCATGTGTTATAACTAGAGATGAGCGAGCACGCTCGGTAAAGGCAGATACTCGAGCGAGCATCGCTCTTCTTGAGTAACTGCATACTCGTCTGAGCAAATGCGGGGGGGGGGGCGGCACGAGGGGAGGGGCTGAGAGAGATCTCTCTCACGCTCCCCGCCCCCCCCCCCCCCCCACAGCATTTGCTCTGGGGAGTATGCAATTACTCAAGAAGAGCGATGCTCGCTCGAGTATCTGCCTTTACCGAGCGTGCTCGCTGATCTCTAGTTATAAATGATGTTAACTTCATGTTGTGGACCAACAGAATTACATTAATATCTAATATATATAAATATTTTTACATTTTACTACTTTTGAAGACTAAATACACTTTTAAAAAAGATGTTCATCTTACACATTCAGAAGGCCCATAATAATTCTATTTTCCTGTTGCCAGAGTTGTTTAAGAGCTTTTTTTTTTGCAGGACAAGCTGCAGTTTTATTTGGTACTATTTCTGGTTATATATAATATTTTGATAATTTTTTGGGAAGCAGGATAAACAAAAAAAATGTAATTTTAGGATTATTAGATTTTTTTTTGTATGGGTCATTATACACAGAAAAAAAAAACTATTTTGTGGGATTAAAAAGGCACTATTAACTTATGGTGGCAGAAAGGGGACATTATTAACTTACAGAGGCACTATTACATTATCAGGCAACAAATGAAGCACTATTACCTTATGGAAGCACTAAAACTGTGAGGGACAGAAATGGTCTAAAGTGAGCAATAAATACCAGATGAACACAAAGGGGGCACTGAAAAGAAAGGCAGTGTATGGGGGTAATGAGTAGTCAGTCAGCTGAATGGTGACACTGAACAGAAGGACACTACAGGATCAATACATGGTAAGTGGGCACAGAATATATTGCCCCTTTGTTATTTTATTACCCCACCCCAAAAAAACAATGAATTCTAACCATATTTAAGCAAATGGTAATCTCACCCTCAAAAAAATAAAATAAAATGCATACTTAGAAATCTGCGAAAGGGGAAGAAAAAACCCTGCACAAATCATGCACAAATATGAACCCTATTCTTTTGAATGGCGTCATACACATGAGCGATGTTTTCCCGTATGGTACAGTGATGCGATGCTATATGGGAAAAAAATTGTGGCATGTTCTATCTGGCTGCGTGATCTCGCATTGCAGCCTCATAGTCCACAATGGGGGAGGCAGCAGCAGCAGCGCCGACCCCATTGAAAGCAATGGGAGAACTCTGTGATCCGCTGTGATGGCTGTGACAGCCATGGCAGAGGAGCCCTTCATCCCCAAAGCGATGCACGACTGTTCTCACTAATATCTCTTGGCATTTCACATGGCAGGGAGCCCAATATGGGGGTGGGATTCACAGACCCATGTTGCACTCACCTGTCTGTAGCTAATCTGACTCTTCTCCACCTTCTCACCTCTCTCTAGCACACCCTCCAAAACCCATCTGCTTTCCTCTGGTACCTCAATGCAACAAGCACTTGATAGAAAATTTCCACTATGTATTTCAGACCATTTTTCCCAAATTTAGTCAAACCGCCTCTTTTATTATATACCCCCCTTTCCAAAGATATAAAATCTCTTATCTTCGAGACAAAATCTCCTACTATTGAGGGGACTAGATGCATCCGGCGGGCAGTAATCAGCTTCCGCACCTGA
The DNA here is from genome assembly GCF_035609145.1 of Eleutherodactylus coqui. Lineage (NCBI taxonomy): Eukaryota > Metazoa > Chordata > Amphibia > Anura > Eleutherodactylidae > Eleutherodactylus > Eleutherodactylus coqui. The sequence goes on from NC_089838.1 coordinate 72,910,442, forward strand.
AACAATGCTCTCTGAATTCCCAAAAGAGTACGCCCATCAAACCCATCAACATCATACAATATACTAGTTCTTGAATTAAGACAAATGTGGACAAGATATATATATATATATATATATATATATATATATTCTTCAATTTCCTATAGTACCCCATTCCAAAATTCACGCAATTTTGCAACATTGCAGGCCATATGCATTAAACCTGCACCATCCATATAACATTTTGGTCAATCTGCGTTTAATCTAATATTCTCATTAAACAACTTTAATGCAGTGTGATAAACTAGATGCACTAAATACAACTGCGATACTCGCTGACTTTCTGATGGAGATATCATCTGAATCATACACTACACTGCGCCTCATTTATCTCTGCTAATTTGGCCTAACTCTTTGCCCCATTTTTCTTTTACCTTTATTGAGAATTGCTGTAAATAGTAAGAGAGCATATGTCTATACAAATAGGATGTTACACCCAGAACACCCAAGAAAATTCACCAAAGGGTGTTGAACCGTAAGCGCAGATACTGACGGGGCCTAAGCAGCAAATGTGTGTCGTAACTGAAGGAACTAGAAAAACTATGGGGAACATCCTAATGAAATTATCAATGTTAAGCACTGCACTTTTTAGTAGCTTTAGAGATACGTACTTGATAAATGCTCAATATAATTAAAAGTCATAGGTAGTATATGCTTCTGTAATCTAAACATGTTGTCTATACTAGTTGGAACTGCATTTTCTTTAACTTCTCTATTTTAATTCACAAATTTACATGAACACTTTATTTGTGAAGTTTATGGGAAATATTTTTGCTGCAGAATGACATTAAAAAAACAATTAGCACATTTTACATACTTAAATATGAATCAACTTAGAATTGCTAATGTACCGGGAAAGCTAAATAGTGTTTTTCGTGTTCTTAATTCAAATGTATAAAAGCTATAGACCAGACAAACAAAACAAAGTCATCATAATATGCTAATATAAAGACACATAACCATAAGTAACCATTGTGAACCACCATTCTTTGACAAGACAAGCATATGCAGCATCTAAGCATGAAGAAGCCAAACTCCTCTCTGTGGATCAAGGCAGAAAATCAACTTCAAAACCCTCTTTCCAGAGCATGCTCCAAGCATATTTACCATTTCATTAAAAAAATCTGCTTAGTGTTTCTTTTCCAAATCAGAATAAACATCTGGATGGTATTCCTACAGGCATATCAATAATAGTTGGAGTATTTCAATTTGTTTAAAAAGTGTTTGATTGAAGCTCCGGGAAATCTAACAAGCTGTTGAAGAGTTTAATAGGAAGAAGAGAGGGTAATCTTTTGCATGTTTTTAGACTCTCCATCGAGATTCTACAACACCCGTACCCTCTGCAAAACATTAACACCAGCATAAAATATTCATAAGAATAGAAATATTAGTGCTTGGGGACTAAAACGGGATAGAACATGGAATGAGATATGCATGTCATTATCATTAAGCCTTATTGCCAAACTTACAACATGGAAATACCAATTAGAACCCTTTTCCTCTTGGTCAAGGTTTGAGTGGAGAAGGGTATAACACATAGCACTAGGGTTTAAAGACGAGCATGATTCAATGAGGCACTCCCATAAGTCATATATATGGTGCATTTACAATATGTATGAAATCTAGAGTTAAAAAGTTAGTCAAGCTAGAAAGATGCTTGTAAAGTCATCCTTCACTAATATGATCATTGAAATGTATAGGATCATTACAGGAATTTGTTAGAGATGGTGATTTATCTGGAGGGTTAGCAAACATTAAGGGGGATGTCTTACAAAGATAACATTCATTCAATGGCAAAATACATAGCACAATGTTATCTTCATCTGGTTAGTGTGTAATATCTACCCCCATTTAGCTTGAAGGTTCTCAGGTGCTCAGGCTGACCCGGAGTCAAACAGCTTAAATAGCAACAAACAAAGTAGAAAAGTCTGCTCCTTAAAAACATTTCTTATATTCCCCAAAATGTTTTCTTAAAATTACAGATTGTAGGTACCATGTAACACCATGTCTGGGTTTAGATGTGTTTCCAAAGACACTTCTTTTTTGATCACATCAAATTGTCCTATTAGTCTGAAGTCAGACAAGCGATTTTGTTTTTGTGTGCAAAAAAAATTGCGTTTATTAGACCAATTGGTTCCCTATGAAGTGTTAACATGTCCGTTTTTTACAGGCGCAAAATACTCGCACCTGCAAAAGATAGGACATGTGTGCACTGGGAAGGTCCATGCTGCGCATAACATCGTGTGATGTTAAAGGGAGTCCCCTCATCACTGCTGAACACCGTGACAGCACTGTCACAGTGTTCAGTGATGAGGGGACTCCCTGCGGGGGTAAAAAAATCCCCCGTCACAGCTGTGGCAGAGGATCGTGATTGTTCTCCCATTGCTTTTACTTGACTTATTTTAGACTAAAAGCTGAGAAATTTTGACACAATTTAGCCCATTTTAAGCTACACCAATTTTCTCTTAAGACACACCTCTTTTCATAGCACTACTCAAAACGTGTCTACAACACATACATTTGATACAAGGCAGTTCTTTGGTGTAAATTGCGCCAGAATTCTGAAACATCTCCAATGTGTTAATTAAATTTACTGCATATAGAAAATCAACGAAAAATAGGAAATTTTTATTTAATTTTATGTATTATTTAACACACAAATTCAGTGAAAACCCATGTTCTACCCACTTGAACACATATATTATGTGATCAGCAGCTGAATCTTACAAATACACACATGCATGTTTATAAAAAGAAAAATCTTTAGGGATTTTCTCTGATGTAAGGAACTGTGAGAAGCTTAACTTTGACAAGATATTCCAGCCCTGGAGATGCTTGGTTGCCGTTAAATAAGAATTATTTGTTATGGCTTTCAGAATTAGCTTTGATCTAGTGCCCTACAAAGGGTTATTATTTAAAGCTGACGTTAAGGATCTTCAATATACAGATGTAGCAAAGCTTAAACCAACCACTGCCTTAATAGCGTTATTTCTGTAACATGGCCCAGGGTTCCAAATCTATTTTTTTTTTTTGGATAACATATCTAAAAATCATGGGCAGCTAACATTTTTTATTAACACATTGGAAAACACAGTGAATGCATAAGATTAGAATTCATGCATGTCAATCGGTCAGATACTGGTACGAACTCTTATCAGCATGTACTATGAGCTATAAGGCATGATAATTACAGTCATAGTAAACTGTAAGTACTAGAGATGAGCGAACACCAAAATGTTCGGGTGTTCGTTATTCGGAACGAACTTCCCGCGATGTTCGAGGGTTCGTTTCGAACAACGAACCCCATTGAAGTCAATGGGCGACCAGAACATTTTTGTATTTCGCCGATGCTCGCTAAGGTTTTCATGTGTGAAAATCTGGGCAATTCAAGAAAGTGATGGGAACAACACAGCAACGGATAGGGCAGGCGAGGGGCTACATGTTGGGCTGCATCTCAAGTTCACAGGTCCCACTATTAAGCCACAATAGCGGCAAGAGTGGGCCCCCCCCCCTCCCAACAACTTTTACTTCTGAAAAGCCCTCATTAGCATGGCATACCTTTGCTAAGCACCACACTAGCTACAACAAAGCACAATCACTGCCTGGATGACACTCCACTGCCACTTCTCCTGGGTTACATGCTGCCCAACCGCCCCCCCTCCCCCCCACAGCGCACACCAAAGTGTCCCTGCGCAGCCTTCAGCTGCCCTCATGCCACGCCACACTCATGTCTATTTAGAAGTGCGTCTGCCATGAGGAGGAACCGCAGGCACACACTGCAGAGGGTTGGCACGGCTAGGCAGCGACCCTCTTTAATAGGGGCGGGGCGATAGCCCACAATGCTGTACAGAAGCAATGAGAAATAGAATCCTGTGCCACCGCCATCAGGAGCTGCACACGTGGGCATAGCAATGGGGAACCTATGTGCCACACACTATTCATTCTGTCAAGGTGTCGGCATGCCCCAGTCAGACTGGTAATATGCACCTTAACAGTAACCGCGTTGGTGGTAATGTGGTGGTGACTGCGGACCTGGTAGCACGGTTGTATTTTGTTGGTTTTCGGAATGTGGCCAGGATTAAGTGGGCCGTGGCGGGGGGATGGTGTGGGGGCTCTCTTGTTGTGTCGGTAAAGGTGAAATTCTTGGACTGCCACCAGACGAACCAATGCAAAGGCATTTGCCAAGAATGTTTTCCCTGTTGGAGGAGGAGGGGGATGTTTTTGAGGCACTACGTGTCCTCTCCACGTGTCCGTGGTTATATGCACCTTAACAGTAACCGCGTTGGTGGGAAATGGCCTCGCCGCCATCATGTCTTTGGGAAGCCTCTGTTTCCACACCCCAGAGACATACCATTAGCAGCGGTATAGGCAGAGCCCAGAATTCGTAACATTTCAGCCGTAGCATTAGGACAGGCCCCACTAACATATCAGTAGCAGCGCAGTCTTCGTTCCATGTAAGCAATAGTAGCACTCAGGACAGGCCCCATTAACAATTCTGAAGCAGCAGTATAGCGGGAGCGCAGTCTTCGTTCCATGTCAGCAATAGTAGCACTCAAGACAGGCCCCAGTAACAATTCCGAAGCAGCAGTATAGTGGGAGCGCAGTCTTAGTTCCATTTCAGTAGCCTTAGTATAGCCAAGGCACAAGTTACATTTATGTAGCTAAAGTGTAGGCCAACCCCACACACCTTTCTGTACCATGAGTGCAGGCGAAGAACATAGAAATTACTATGATTACACTGTAGGTGAGGGCCCCAAAAAATTGGTGTACCAACAGTACTAATGTACCTCAGTAAAAATTGGCCATGCCCAACCAAGATGGCAGGTGAATCGCTTTGGTTAATGTGGCTTAAGTGGTAACTAGGCCTGGAGGCAGCCCAGTGTAACGAAAAATTGGTTCAAGTTAAAGTTCCAACGCTTTTAAGCGCATTGAAACTTATAAAAATTGTTCAGAAAAATTATTTGAGTGAGCCTTGTGGCCCTAAGAAAAATTGCCCGTTCAGCGTGATTACGTGAGGTTTCAGGAGGAGGAGGAGGAGGAATATTAGACACAGATTGATGAAGCAGAAATGTCCCCGTTTTGGATGGTGAGAGAGAACGTAGCTTCCATCCGCGGGTGCAGCCTACGTATTGCTTACGTATCGCTGCTGTCCGCTGGTGGAGAACAGAAGACTGGGGAAATCCAGCCTTTGTTCATCTTGATGAGTGTTAGCCTGTCGGCACTGTCGGTTGACAAGCGGCTACGCTTATCTGTGATGATTCCCCCAGCCGCACTAAACACCCTTTCCGACAAGACGCTAGCCGCAGGACAAGCAAGCACCTCAAGGGCATACAGCGCTAGTTCAGGCCACGTGTCCAGCTTCGACACCCAGTAGTTGTAGGGGGCAGAGGCGTCACCAAGGATGGTCGTGCGATCCGCTACGTACTCCCTCACCATCCTTTTACAGTGCTCCCGCCGACTCAGCCGTGACTGGGGAGCGGTGACACAGTCTTGGTGGGGAGCCATAAAGCTGGCCAGGCCCTTAAAGACTGTTGCACTGCCTGGGATGTACATGCTGCTCGATCTACGCACATCCCCTGCTACCTTGCCCTCGGTACTGCGCCTTCTGCCACTAGCGCTGTCGGCTGGGAATTTTACCATCAGCTTGTCCGCAAGGGTCCTGTGGTATAGCAACACTCTCGAACCCCTTTCCTCTTCGGGAATCAGAGTGGGCAGGTTCTCCTTATACCGTGGATCGAGCAGTGTGTACACCCAGTAATCCGTCGTGGCCAGAATGCGTGCAACGCGAGGGTCACGAGAAAGGCATCCTAACATGAAGTCAGCCATGTGTGCCAGGGTACCAGTACGCAACACATGGCTGTCCTCACTAGGAAGATCACTTTCAGGATCCTCCTCCTCCTCCTCCTCCTCAGGCCATACACGCTGAAAGGATGACAGGCAATCAGCCGGTGTACCGTCAGCAGCGGCCCAAGCTGTCTCTTCCCCCTCCTCCTCATCCTCCTCATGCTCCTCCTCCTCCTCCTCCTGTACGCGCTGAGAAATAGACAGGAGGGTGCCCTGACTATCCAGCGGCATACTGTCTTCCCCCGCCCCCGTTTCCGAGCGCAAAGCAGCTGCCTTTATGGTTTGCAGGGAATTTCTCAAGATGCATAGCAGAGGAATGGTGACGCTAATGATTGTAGCATCGCCGCTCACCACCTGGGTAGACTCCTCAAAATTACCAAGGACATGGCAGATGTCTGCCAACCAGGCCCACTCTTCTGAAAGGAATTGAGGAGGCTGACTCCCACTGCGCCGCCCATGTTGGAGTTGGTATTCGACTATAGCTCTCCGTTGTTCATAGAGCCTGGCCAACATGTGGAGCGTAGAGTTCCACCGTGTGGGCACGTCGCACAGCAGTCGGTGCACTGGCAGCTTAAAGTGATGTTGCAGGGTGCGCAGGGTGGCAGCGTCCGTGTGGGACTTGCGGAAATGTGCGCAGAGCCGGCGCGCCTTTACGAGCAGGTCTGACAAGCGTGGGTAGCTTTTCAGAAAGCGCTGAACCACCAAATTAAAGACGTGGGCCAGGCATGGCACGTGCGTGAGGCTGCCGAGCTGCAAAGCCACCACCAGGTTACGGCCGTTGTCACACACGACCATGCCCGGTTGGAGGCTCAGCGGCGCAAGCCAGCGGTCGGTCTGCTGTGTCAGACCCTGCAGCAGTTCGTGGGCCGTGTGCCTCTTATCGCCTAAGCTGAGTAGTTTCAGCACGGCCTGCTGACGCTTGCCCACCGCTGTGCTGCCACACCGCGCGACACCGACTGCTGGCGACATGCTGCTGCTAGCACATCTTGATTGCGAGACAGAGGAGGAGGAGGAGGAGGAGGAGGAGGGTGCTTTAGTGGAGGAAGCATACACCTCCGCAGATACCAGCACCGAGCTGGGGCCCGCAATTCTGGGGGTGGGTAGGACGTGAGCGGTCCCAGGCTCTGACTCTGTCCCAGCCTCCACTAAATTCACCCAATGTGCCGTCAGGGAGATATAGTGGCCCTGCCCGCCTGTGCTTGTCCACGTGTCCGTAGTTAAGTGGACCGTGGCAGTAACCGCGTTGGTGAGGGCGCGTACAATGTTGCGGGAGACGTGGTCGTGCAGGGCTGGGACGGCACATCGGGAAAAGTAGTGGCGACTGGGAACTGAGTAGCGCGGGGCCGCCGCCTCCATGATACTTTTGAAGGACTCCGTTTCCACAACCCTATACGGCAGCATCTCAAGGCTGATGAATTTTGCGATGCGGACGGTTAACGTTTGAGCGTGCGGGTGCGTGGCGGCGTACTTGCGCTTGCGCTCGAACACTTGCGCAAGCGACGGCTGGACGGTGCGCTGAACTACACTGCTGGATGGGGCCGAGGACAGCGGAGATGAGGGTGTGGGTGCAGGCCATGAGGCGGTAGTGCCTGTGTCCTGAGAGGGGGGTTGCATCTCAGTGGCAGGTTGGGGCACAGGGGGAGAGGCAGGGGTGCAAACCGGAGGCGCTGAACGGCCTTCGTCCCACCTTGTGGGGTGCTTGGCCATCATATGTCTGCGCATGGTGGTGGTGGTGAGGCTGTTGGTGTTGGCTCCCCGGCTGAGCTTTGCGCAACAAAGGTTGCACACCACTGTTCGTCGGTCGTCAGGCGTCTCTGTGAAAAACTGCCAGACCTTAGAGCACCTCGGCCTCTGCAGGGTGGCATGGCGCGAGGGGGCGCTTTGGGAAACACTTGGTGGATTATTCGGTCTGGCCCTGCCTCTACCCCTGGCCCTGGCCACCGCACTGCCTCTTGCAACCTGCCCTGCTGATGCCCTTGACTCCCCCTCTGAAGACCTGTCCTCCTGAGTAAGCGTTGCACACCAGGTGGGGTCAGTCACCTCATCGTCCTGCTGCTCTTCCTCCGAATCCTCTGTGCGCTGCTCCCTCGGACTTACTGCCCTTACTACTACCTCACTGCAAGACAACTGTGTCGGATCGTCATCGTCCTCCTCACCCACAGAAAGTTGTTGAGACAGTTGGCGGAAGTCCCCAGCCTCATCCCCCGGACCCCGGGAACTTTCGAATGGTTGGGCATCAGTGACTATAAACTCCTCTGGTGGGAGAGGAACCGCTGCTGCCCAATCTAAGCAGGGGCCCGAGAACAGTTCCTGGGAGTGTTCCCGCTCCTGAGCAGGTGTCATTGTAGTGGAGTGAGGAGGCTGGGAGGAAGGAGGAGCAGCAGACAGAGGATTCGGATTTGCAGCAGTGGACGGCGCAGAACTGCGTGTTGACGATAGGTTGCTCGAAGCACTTTCTGCCATCCAGGACAGGACCTGCTCACACTGCTCATTTTCTAATAACCGTCTCCCGCGTGGACCCATTAATTGGGCGATGAATGTGGGGACGCCAGAAACGTGCCTCTCTCCTAATCGCGCAGCAGTCGGCTGCGACACACCGGGATCAGGAGCTCGGCCTGTGCCCACACCCTGACTTGGCCCTCCACGTCCTCGGCCGCGTCCACGTCCTCTAGGCCTACCCCTACCCCTCAGCATGCTGTATTACCAGTGATTTGATTTCACAGGCAGGAAATAAATTGGCGCAAGACTGCAGGCCAAATATAATTTTTTCCCTTTTTGGAAAACGAAAGGCCCCACTGCCTCTAGTGAATGAATAATCTAAGTTTAATAACTGTGCCGTGTCCCTGCTTATGTGTCACAGAACGTGAGGGTAGCAGAGTTATTATAACTCTGGCAGAGCAGGTATTTTTTTCCCAATTAAGGAAAGCAAATGGCGAAGCCAGCAGTAAAGCGTAGCTGGGTGCGTCTGATTTTTCAACGTTGTTCACGCAGCTCACACGTGTCCACAGCCCTTAGGACGGACAGAGGCTGGACAAATAGATTTGTTTTCAGTTTTTTTCCACCAAAAGGCAGCACTGCGTATATTCAATGAACATGAGAAGTTTAATAACTGTGCTGTTTTCCTGCTTATGTGTCACAGAACGTGAGGGTAGCAGAGTTATTAACTGTGGCAGAGCAGGTATTTTTTTTCCCAATTAAGGAAAGCAAATGGCGAAGCCAGCAGTAAAGCGTAGCTGGGTGCGTCTGATTTAGCAATGTTGTTCACGCAGCTCACACGTGTCCACAGCCCTTAGGACGGACAGAGGCTGGACAAATAGATTTGTTTTCAGTTTTTTTCCACCAAAAGGCAGCACTGCGTATATTCAATGAACATGAGAAGTTTAATAACTGTGCTGTTTTCCTGCTTATGTGTCACAGAACGTGAGGGTAGCAGAGTTATTAACTGTGGCAGAGCAGGTATTTTTTTTCCCAATTAAGGAAAGCAAATGGCAAAGCCAGGAGTAAAACGTAGCTGGGTGCGTCTGATTTTTACAGGTTGCACACGCAGCCGACACGTGTCCACCGGCGTTAGGACGGACAGAGGCAGGACAAATTGAATTATTTTCCGTTTTTTGGCACCAAAAGGCAGCACTGCGTATATTCAATGAATAACAACTGTGTTGTGGCCCTGCCTATACAATTCTTTCCCTGCAGTATCAATGGAGGGTGCAATGCTCTGCAGAGGCGATTTTGAGAAGCAAAAAAAAATGCAGCACAGCTAACAGCAGCCTGGACAGTACTGCACACGGTTAAATATGGCCCTAGAAAGGACCGTTGAGGTTCTTGAAGGCTACACTCACTCCTAACACTCTCCCTGCCTATGCAGCACTTCTGTCCCTAATGCCGGGTGCAACGCTCTGCAGAGCCGATTTTGAGAAAAAAAAATTGCCACTGCTAACAGCAGCCAACACACAGCTATCAGTGGCCCTAATAAGGACCTTTGGGGGTCTTGAAGCCTACACTAACTACCAATTCTTTCCCTACAGCAGCTCCGGTACAAACAGCACTGTCCCTCATCTAACTCACCAGGCATCTGAGGCGAACCGCGGGAGGGGACGACTTTTATGTTCGGGTGACACCTGATCTTCCCAGCCACTCACAGCAGGGGGGTGGTATAGGGCTTGAATGTCACAGGGGGAAGTTGTAATGCCTTCCCTGTCTTTCAATTGGCCAGAAAAGCGTGCAAACGTCTCAGGGAAGTAAGTGAAAGTAACCACCGCATGGTGTTCATTACGAATAACGAACATCCCGAACACCCTAATATTCGCACGAATATCAAGCTCGGACGAACGCGTTCGCTCATCTCTAGTAAGTACCAATAGCCTATGTTTTTTCCATGGACACCGGCAAAAATCCTCTATTTTCACAGTTTGGCCTAGAATTTCTGGATGGTTGATAACCCTGGTGTGGCCATTCTCATTAACTTTGAACAACCGCGGTTAGTTTAAACTTAGTAAATAGCGCTTAGTAAATAGTGCCTTTTGCTCTACATTGCTGGAAAAAGTGTGGGATGTGTAACAAGAAGAATGTATGCAATTCAGGTCCTATTTAAAGAGGCTTTCACATTAATGCTACCCATGTCCATGTGCCCATCTGGTACATTATGGATTTCCTCAAGGGTGGGCTATTGAACACCCACTTCTCTTAGTAGAGAACAGCCACAAGCAGTGGTTTCTCACTCATCATATACATTCAATTTTGTTCTAAGTATGAGAAACATCAGAAATAAAGCACAACCCATGAGTTCATATACAATTCATGTAAAAAAGCCAACAGTTCCAAAAAAATAGTGCATGGATTTTTTACAACCTTTTATGGGTGGCTTTTTTGTAGTTTACACATGTTCTACCGAGAAGCAGATGTTAAAACACAAGAAAAAAAGCCTATCAAAAAATTGACCCAGAAAATGCATTGCAAGTACAAAAATAGCCACAAAAACACATTATATTTGGCATATTTAATATTTCCCTGTTGACTTTTCGGTAATATCTAAACGTGGCATTTTTTGCCTTAAAAAAATGGCAAAAAAACATTGAGAGAAATTTCAAACATGGCATTTTTCCTAAAAACACTATGTAAAACCACCGTACGCCAACACCATCACCGTACCACAAACACTATGTAAAATCACAAGTAGTGGTTTTCTGTTGAGTATTGTGCCGCAGACACTGAAAAATCGGACCCATTAATTTGAATGGGTGTACACACATGGGCTTTTTTTTTTTTTTTTTTTACTATGAATGAGTAAAAAAATTTGCAACATGTCCTATTCTTGTCCGATTTTTAGATGTGAATAGTACATGTCAATGGGCAGGTTCGGTACATCGCACAGCGCATTGACGGGATGTCAAGTGCTATCCAATTGAAGTTGCACCAAACAATCGCCCATGTGTATGTCCCCTTAGGCTGTCATTTTATTCTTTAGCATATATCCAAAAGGTTTCATAAACTACATAAAACTTAAATAAAATATTAACTTGCAGTTCTAGTTTTTTTTGTTTTTTTTTTAGTTAAGCTTTTTTAATAAATTATATTTGCTTAAGGCAAGTTCATGTGTTCTGAGTATGTACATTTTATTTCAGAAGAGCCCCACAACTCTGTGATGAAGTTCAGTAGACGCCTGGATTTCTGTACTTCTCATAGAAGAAAATATGAGCTTTTAATTTATTATTTATACAAAAAGGATTATAATGCCGCCCTCTACACAGCTATGTAAAACAGCAATATTCTTGATTTACCGGCCACTAAACATGATCTGTGTCTGGACTTTTGTTGCAGGTCAATACATTTATCTGAGGCATCAAATGACCTGTTAGTCTGCTAAAAAAGGTCACAGGCTTTGATATCTCAGGAGGCATTTCAAAGTCATCCAATTGCTTGGCTCTTACACCAGCATGACAAATGCACGGATCGGGTACAAGTCAATGACTCTTTGATGTCTGAGACAAAATGCAAAACTACCGACAGTATTTAACTGTTGTATTTTATAGCTGTCGTGCTAGGTGTCTAAGGGCTCTATTACACGGGACAATATGCACTCGAAAAAATTGTTGGATTATGCAAATTTCAACGATAATCGTTCAGTGTTAACATGGCCAATGATGGAACAATGAATGAGAATTTGGTAGCTTCACGTGCGTTGTTTATTTTAGGCAGGCATAAAAATAAACGCTCGCTCTTTTGCATATTGTTGTGTACAAACAGCGATTTTTTTAGTCGGTCACATTCACATCTAAGAGATTTTTCTACATGCCTAAACTGTTTGCACGATCAGGTGAGCAAACTCTGTCGTTGTTCGCTCGTGCAAATGATTTATCGCTCAATGTAAAAGGAGCCTGAGAAGTGGCAAGCAGAAAATGTGCAGATTCTCTCTGCATGCACATGAGTGAATCCAATATCTTGCTTGTCAACATGCGCTTTGCCCGCGGATGCAGGGTGCTTTCTCTGAAATTCTGATCCTCCGATGCTTGTTTTGCGTGCGTCGGAGGATCAGCAAGTGTTTCCCATTGATTTCAATTTTCACTTCCCTGTGAGTAGTTTTGCTATAATAACAGCATAGTGCACTGCATCAGTCAATTTAACAATGAATACATCTGTACCTCTAATGGGAAATATTAGCAATGTAGTGTTTGAGTGGTCGATAAAACCATTATCATTGGCCTCTCCTTAGTTAGTGCTACTATCAACGACCACACACCATGGACAGAATACTAATCAGTTGACTCCTTTAGTTTTGTTCTCCCATTCCTGCTTTAATCCCCTAACACTTTAAGCCCCTCCCACTGCAAATAGTGGCGAGGGGCGGGGAAGGGGAGCGAGCTCAGTTCCTGCTTCTTGCTCTTCCATCCTCCCCCCCTGCAGACAAGGATACCATAGATCGGCTCGGCGTGAAAATGTAGCCGATATACAGTCATCTGAATAAGCCCTAAAGTTAACTTGTCATTTTTGTCATACGGTGTATGCTATAAAAAAAGAGACCCTACCAAAACATGACAAAATTGAAAGTTTTTTTCCACTTCATCCCATTTAGAATTTTTTTTCAAGTTTTTAAGTATATTATAATGAAAAAAGTTTGCCACCATGTTAGCCAGTAGAGCAAAATGTGATCGCTCCCACCAAGAGAAAACAAATAATCTTGTAGATAGGATACCTTTTCATGGCTAACAAAAATACATGATGTTATTGTGAGCTTTCGAAACCCTCAGGATTCTTCCTCAGGCATAATGAAAAAATAATGACCGAGGAAGAACTCTGAGTAGATTCAATAGCTCGATATAACGTGTATTTTTGTTGGCCATTAAAATGTATCATATCTACAAGATTACTTGGTTTCTCTTGCTGGGAACAATAACATTAAGTATATTATATTATGTTGTAAAATACAATTGGCTATGCAAAACACAAGCCCTCAGAAAGCTATATTGATGGAAAAATAACAATGTTTTTAAGGGGTTAATGGTTTCACCAGTCACTCCAAATTTACTACCAGTTGTTGCAGTTGGATCACACTCTCAAAGTGTTCCTAAAATCTGCATAGCGAGATCAATCTACTGATTAATGCCCCATTTTGGAATAGAGATGCATTGTACAGTTGATGAATAAAGTTTGCATCATTTTGTATCCGGTCCATGAAGTGTGGTCCTTGCCAGCAATGCTAACTAGGATGTCCCAGTTCTTGGATTTCCTGACCACTGACACACAGGAAATTAACCAGGTTAACAAGGTATACAGGGATTAGTATTAACAAGACTACAAACACTGGAAGCTTACCTAAAATCATGCCGTTTGTAGTAGTTCTTTGGGCTTCTACCCAAAAGGGACTAAACCAAGATAGCAAGAACTGTACAGATTGCCCAATTATCGAACAGACATAACAAAATAGTCATGTCTGCATTCACAATTATTGGTACTTGCCACAGAGCACGTTAAGCAGACAGTTATATTTAGTATTGCTCCGTTTATAAAGCATTTGTGTGAGTATGGTGGGATGTGAACACAACGCCGGGACCATTCCTAACAAAACAGAAGATGAATACCAGTTCCATTAGCATGATGTTGATGAACCGAGCACTCATCCTGGTTTGGTATCAAGGAATGCATACTGGTAGTTGAGTTTTTTTGACTCTCTATTCTTCTAACTAGTTTGGACACCTCTAAATACCACGGGTTTACCCCCTTCTAGTACCTCTGCACCTGTACTGCTGTCCTTAGGTCAATTGCTGTAGTCTGATAGCACACCGATGACATAACAAGTCAATCATTGCTTTCTTAAAGGGTTCTTTAGGTGGATCCATACTAATTGCATACTGTTGGCTTCACATCCTCTGTTTACACAGGGAGATGTGCTGCGGACAAATGATTATTTTTTCACCCCACAAAAAACAAACAAGTGTATTTGTTTTGTTGGCTGATCGCCGCCTTGTCTTTGCAGAGTAATAATTGGGACTGAATGTTCTTACATGAGGAATTAACCCTTTCCAATCCACTGCCTGACATCTTCCTACATTCTGATTGAAGCTTGTACAGCTCCAATGTCAGAAGACATCCAATAGGGTGTTCTTACTGTCTATTGCCAGCCACTCCACTGTTGGAGCCTCTCTGACGCACACACACTGGCTTTAGCCAGCAGATGGCACCGTTGTACAACAGCAAAAAGAGAAAGCCTTTTAGGAAACCCTGAATCCAAAATGGGATAAAAAAAGGGTTAAAGCAGAATAGCGTTCATTCGGCCAATTGTCCGCCCGTGTAAGAGGCCCTTAACTCTGTGAGCTATAAGCTCCTATCCAGTACAGGCAGCGCTCACTTGATCACTCAATAAGCAGTCAAGCCACGTACGAGCTCCTCCCGATCAGTCAGAGCCGAATCATTTTGCCTATTTGGAGGTAATGCGTATTTCCATAATTTAATGGCTGTAGATCTTATTAGTAATAAAGATACATAATGCAATGCCCCCCATCAATTATGTGAAGAAAGTACAAATCATTCGCAGGCTTCTCTCCGTGACGCTCACATTTATATACATTTTAAATTAATGCCTGGATAAAGGGAAAAAAATTGCATGTGAACACAACAAAACATCTATGTACTTTAACAGTGATAACAGAGACACATGCAGGGAAAAGCATTATGATAAACCTCCATGTGCCGCCTTTATGCCTTATACAACCCTATATTATCCAATGCATCTGCAAATAAATGCATTCCAGATAATGTGCAGATTTATATCACTAACAGGCGGAGAAACCAATTCTTCATATTCAGCATGGCTGCTGGAGAACCAGAGGTTTAATGTTCAGTTTAGTATAACTTACAGTATGTGGTCTGTACATTGTGTGCTGTAACGTAGGAAATCATATACAGATCCCAAAGCTTTCAATCAGAATTCAGTGAAGTTCTGTCCAAATCATACAAGTTACTTGGATGTCATTCATTTTAAGTACAATTTTTGTTTCCTCGGGTTCCACAATCAGTAAGGCCATTGCTGCGTTCATGAATATGTATTCTCTTGCCATTTATGAATACGTGGATAAGACAAGCGTATTTAAAAAAGTCTGTAAAATGGACAACCTCAAGTTTTTCATTGTAAACTTCCTTTAGGGAAAGTTACCCGGGTTAACCAGGAATACAGGGATTAGGAGTTATAAAGCATTACATTTATATATCAGCATTTTTTCATCCGTATTTGCCTTTGCTTTTTATTATTTCCCATTGCTAAATACTAATCTATAATTTGCCCAATGGAAATCAATACAAAGGCAAATAGGCAAAAAATTAGATTATTCTGTGTTTTTAAATAAGGGCCGTAAAAATTACAGCCATGTAGTACACCCTATAGATTGACATTAGCTCCATATTATGCTCCATGGACCTAATACAGAGCAAATGTATGTTTGTCTGAAAGCGGCCTAAGGCCTTATTAACAGGACTGTATATATACCACTGATTTAGCAGCGACAAAAAAATAAATAAATAAAAATCGGGCAAAAATTACAACCATCAGAACCATTGGACTCCAATGTACTAATTCTGGGAAAAACTGCATTTTTTTATTTTATACTCTGCGCCGAGCCGATATACGCCATCTCTCTCTGTCGTGCTCTGAGCTCCCGCCCCCTCTCTGCCCCTCTGCACTATTTGCAATGGGGAGAGGCGGGATGGGGGCAGGGCTAATTCTTGGAACTTAGCCCCACCCTGCCCCACCTCCTTTCATTGCAAATAGTGCAATGGGGTGGAGAGGAGGCAGAGAGGGGGCGGGGGCGGGAGCTCAGCTTCTGCTCCTGGCTCTTCCATCCTCCCCCCCCCCCCCGCCGATGAGGACGACGATATACATTCATGCGAATCCAGCCTAAAGGTAAGGGGGGGGGGGGAGAGTTTATCTGCGTCCAACTCTGGGAAAAGAAGACAGCTGCCTCTATTTAAGCATTAGCCATCATTCTGAAGAGGGATTTCCATGCTGCCGATATGCCACAGCCACCCGTGTGATACAGTTCGGGATTCAATAGTGGCTATTCTTCATTCATGAGATTTTACAGCAGGCATGGGCGACCGTAAACGCATACGGTTGTGTGAAAGGGGCCTAAAAATAAGGGTTATAATTAATTACAAATTGTACTAATTTGTAGCATAACTTTTCAGTTGGCTTGCCTTTAATGCATGTCTACGGTAGATCGTTTTTGATACATGCAGAAGCCGATAACTAAACAAAGGAAAAATACCTGGTACGGATTGATTTAGGCGCCTATAACAGCTTCACGCTCTACCCAAGAAAGCACGAAGACGAACAATGAAAGCCCTGACTTCCTGCGAGATCAGGATTTCTGGAGTCAGGTCAGAGAGGAAGCATTGCCCACTGTACTCGGCGGGATTAATTTCTACTTAGGAATTTTACCTCTGACCTGCAATGAGTACACTGTCAAAACCCATTAATAGTGAAGCCATCTGAAAAATGACAAGCTTGGCCTTTCATTTAGGTTGACAAGCCGGTGAACCTGCTTGTTTTAGCCGAAGTACACGGCATTTGTGATATTACACAGCGTGCGTTTCCACTCTTCGACACGCCGTCTGAAGCCAGGTACAATATGTTCAGGCATTCATACAAACATAATAGCAACAGACAAACTGGTAAAGTGATAATAAATTACAAGGAATAAAATGCGGCGCCCCCTCCCCTCACTTCCAATAATGTATTTTCACAAAACCTTTACCTTGGCAGCTCAATATAAGCAATGTTAGACTCAGCAAACTAGATTCTGCCTTCTCGCATGCATCACATTGAAGTCTTTAAGCTTTATTGTATCAGAAATGTCACCCAGCTATCTTTAGAAGACTTGCCTGCTTTAAACTACAAACATTTGTGATGTTTAACACAGGAAGTGAAGCAACACAGATTGGGGCTTTTAGGAAGCATAGCTTCACAGCCATTATTGATTTGTAATGCAATATGCTGGGTTCATCTTTCCTTTCCACCATCAAAGGCTGTTTAACCAATCACATTATTGCAAAACAATTAGGATAATAGGACAGTGATGGCTCCTACTATCATTTTTCCTGGCCAAGAAATTGCAAGCTTGACAATATTTATCTTAATCCTAGATTGATTAACTAAACAATCGGAGAATTAGCGCATTGTGTGATTAATGTAAACATTACGCGGAATCATAAAATAGTGCAAAACGGCCTCATTAATTATGAAGTGCTGGAACTGTTCCTATGAAATAATGTCTTCAGGTTTTTTTTTTCATGCTGCAACTTATACTCAGAGGCACATAGGAAATATCAGTTTACTGATTTGCATTCTTTTATGTGGAGAAGTCGAAACAAAAATAAATTGCATCTGACGTAAAGATTTCATCACAAATAATGCCAAAAGGTAGCGAGAACGTGTGATCTAAGTAGATTACAATATGTCAAATAGACATTCATGAGAAAGAGGAAGATGGACAATAGGTATGAACTGATCAGGTAATGGGCAACAAGGGGGCTAGTAAGCTGCATGTGGTCTGCAGGTAGCAATTATACGGCCCCCAACTTTCAACTCAGGGCTCAGTCACAGGGGCGCATCAGCACCCGTACACCGGCGCCGATGCGCCCGTGTGACTGACAGAAGACGGCCGTACCTGAAGACGGACGTCTCTCTGCAGCGCTAATGAAAGAACACATGACCGGCGATGAAGCCGGTCACATGCTCTTTCCTCGGCGCTGCAGAGAGACGTCCGTCTTCAGGTACGGCCGTCTGCTACATGCAGTAACACGGGCACCGATGCGCCCGTGTGACTGAACCCTTACTACGGTGCCTCATGTGGTGCAGAGTATTAAGGCAGCAGAAATGCAATCCCAAGCTCTCGCTCAGGACCTGAAGGTTGCAAGTTCTATCCCGCTTGGTTCAGGTAGCCGACTGAAGGTTGACTTAGCCTTCCGAGGTTGGTAAAATGAGTACCCAGCTTGGTGCGGGGTAATAAATAACAATTACCTGAAAGTGTTACAGAATACATTGGTGCTATACAAATAACAAGATGTTATATTTACCAGACCTGGTAAGCTTTATTAATACATAATAAGTCCTATGACAAAGACGAGGAGGCTAGAACCCAGAAGGGATGAGTATTCTACGTGGGGGGAATAGGGAATGTGACTGTACTGGAACTTTATATAGAAGGCATGTGTGGTTGTTTTGGCACTTTATTTAAAGGGTACATGACTGACCTGGCACAGTGAATATGAGGCAAGTGACTGTGTATAAGTAGCATGTGGCGACACTTTATATGGGGGGGGGGGTTGACTGGATTTTCTTTGGGGGCAGAGTACTGAGACTGCAACATTTCCAAACTGTAGATAGTACTTCCAGAGAGGAATGGTGAAAGCATCTAGAAGGGCAAGATATAATATTTCATCAGACTTCTCCATTTCCATATTTTAGATTGGACAGTAATGGCAAACGTGCCACGCATTCTATCCTACAAATAGGGTGATAAGGACGGCTGAATGCATTATGTGGGATTTAGGATACACTCAAGGCCAAATCTGAAATGACCCATGATGTGAAAGGTTTACTGTACAGCATCCATGTGTCCGACAGATATACAACCCTTATACTGGCGGATGATGCTTTAGGGTAGAAATCTGTCGGGACAGACAAACAACTACTTTTTAAAAAGTTGGAATAAAGTGCCGTTTGCAATAAAAAGGACAAGACTGCTCACTTTATTTAGCACCTCTAGTCGTTCGCTTTCTAATATTCTCTTCTTCCCCCATTGCTATCATACATAACCTATAGTTCATCTTTGAATTACAAGGGAAATTGATCAGCTTTTGATATATCTAGCATCCATTCAGAGCCATAAATAATACAGTATAAATTGAAAAAGGAAAGCTTTTAAAACTATTCTATTGCAGAAATATTTCTCCTCTAGGGCAAGTATTCAAGCATGACCACTGCAAGGAGTGAAAATCCATACTTTCCCTTCCTTGTTTAGTGCGCTGCATAGTAGGACAATGTACACTGGCTGAACAGACACATATTGTAAAGACATTCTGAAAAGACGACATGAAATTCGCTGCAGGAAAGAATAATACAGTCTAACAAAGCAACACTCTCTGATCTCCTCAGGATAAGATTATATTCTTTTCACAGCTTTGGAGGTCAGAATCATGTCCTGTTTCGAAGGCTTAAATAAATGCACGTTCCTGAAAAATGGAAGCCTCTCATGCAGTGTATATATTGTATACCATTTACAAATCACAGTTAGCTTCACATTATGTCCATAAGTTGCCTTCTCTAACAGAAAGCCATCAAGACGCACAAGAACCCTTAGGGCACGTGCTGTGTAGTCTAACTCTGCATTGTAACTTACTTAAAGGAAGCCCTCCATGGTAGAGAAATGGGATTTTAGTTTGATCACATGGTTAAACAATATGGTACAATCACATGGTAAGGGTAAAGTCACCTGGTGCAAGCACTGAGTCATGGCTGACTCCTAGGGTGGTGTCACATTGTGATGTTTTCTTGGCGGGGTGGTTTGCCATTGCCTTCCCAAGTCATCTTTTACACCCCAACAAACTTGGTACTCATTTTACCGACCTTGGAAGGAAGGAGGGCTGAGTCAACCTTGAGCTGGCTACTTAAACCACTCATGTCATAATGAATGTTAACTGTTGTGGATATGTGAAATTGCCGGGGTAACTCTGATATGTAGCACTCATCTCATCATGTCATCACAGAACTAGTGAATTCCATTACTATTTGTTGTAGTAATCGTTCTCTCATGCATCTAAATATCCATAGATTGAGTTGTTGGGTTAAAAAAAGAACACCAATGGAAACAATCGTACAACAATACAATAAAATTACATCTCTACATTTAATGGGGTTCTCTGTATCATAAAATATTAGCAGTTTTAACAAAGGTCCATTGTGCCCCAGTTTTGAAAACAATGTTTTATCTGGTGTTCAAGTGAGATGCCAAAACTAATTTATACAATCAACATAGCAGTTACCCCCTTTACCGGATGCGTCTGGCCATATGAAGATTCAGAGGTCAACCAGAGATAACGGGAAAGGGGATAAACAAGTTGAGCCCACAGTCTTAAGACTGATTGAACTTTTTCAAAGTTTAGATTTTCTTTGTATTTTAACAATTACATTATCCTGCAACTACTGGAGCTCCAGTGCTTCTCTCTAGTTTGCACCTTTCATAAACACACACTTATGATAGGACTACCAGGGAAATCATAGCAGAAATTACTACACAAAAAAGCACTGCAGTTGCAGGCTTGTGTTAGGGTACATACATATTGATTATTTTTTTATCCGATTTTTGGACAAAAAAAAAATCAGTCCGAAAATCGGACCAAAATAGAGCCCATTCACTTGAATGGGTGTGCGCAGATGTGCTTTTTCAGTCTGAGTAATAAAAAATCGTAGTATGTCCAATATTTGTCAGATTTTCGTATGAGAATAGCAAACCTCAATGTGCAGTGTTCATCGTATTGGACAGCACATGGATGGGATGCCCAAGTTCTATTCTATCCAATGTGGGTTGCGCACAACTTTTAAATGCCTGTGTGCATGTACACTAAGGCAAATGGTAGGGGAATGCAAAAAAGGCTGCTAATAGATGATCCTGCAATTTTGAAACATACCACCAGAGTCACCATACAGTACAATATTACTAAGTTTGAGGGTGGCTTCACATGAGCGTGTTTAGGTGCGTGCAAAAACACACATCTATACCAAGCAATGCATTCCCTAAGGTTTGTTTATATGTCTGTGTTTCACAGTCGTGTGCCTGCAAAGATAGGACAATCGTGCACCATAGGGAATGCACGCATTGCCTTCAATGGAGCCGTGGCTGCTGCCAGCGGCTCCATTTAAGGTAATGGTCTGCCGGCACCCTTCAATTGTTTTTCAGGGAAGAGCTTTAAATATAAGCCCCTCCCTGAAAAATCAACCATTTTAGTGTAAAAAAAACACACACACACACACACACTTACCTGTCTGCCGCTGCCAGATGAACACGTGGCAGATGTTTTCTTGATCCCCACCGCACCTGGGTGGGAATGACAGGTGAGAGCTGCCTGTGATTGGCAGAGTGCCTCAGTCAATCAGAAGCAGCTATTTCAGCAGGCGGGGTTTTTAATTCCCCGGCTGCTGAAAGAACTTCATTGCAGAGCTGGGGACAGCGGAGACAGGATGCGACTGAGCCCCGGCAGCTAAAGAAAGGGGAGTATACATTTTTTTATTTTTTTACACTACTTTGACTTGTTTTTCAGGGAAGTACTTATA
The DNA here is from genome assembly GCF_035609145.1 of Eleutherodactylus coqui. Taxonomy (NCBI): domain Eukaryota; kingdom Metazoa; phylum Chordata; class Amphibia; order Anura; family Eleutherodactylidae; genus Eleutherodactylus; species Eleutherodactylus coqui. The sequence goes on from NC_089838.1 coordinate 72,932,145, forward strand.
TTTAAAGCCCTTCCCTGAAAAAAAAATTAAGGGGTACCAGCAGCTGGATCCCCTACCGCAGCTGTCATCTGTGACAGGTGCGGTGGGGAATTATTTATTCCCCACGGGGATGAAAAATTCCTTTGCCGCATCTGTCACATGGATCACTGTATTTTGCTTTCATATTCCAATTAAACACTACACTTTTTTACATAGTGTACTTGCATCATGTTATTTTCTCTTCGGTGCTACCCCACTGAATGGGGCTAAAGAAGCAATGACAGCAATCATAAAATAAATCATGGAGAACAGATTTTAAAAAGAGTCGCTGTCCCTTTAATGTTCCACTAGCGTTTAGTAGCTTTTAAGTCAGGTAGTAAAATCGAGCATTCATACTATTATTAGAAATTCTCGTCTGCTAGTTGTTTTCTGGGTGTGGGGTTTTATCCATGGGAATCCAAATTATTGGAATGAGACAACTGCAGGAAATAATTCAACTTAATAGCTTTGGAAACATTCTGCACTTTAGTAGGCAGCACCGTGAACCAGGAACTAAGTTTATCAAACAGCAGGATGACTTTGCCCAGGGGCGAACACTTCTCAATCTATACAACTCTCCGCAGAGCAAAAGGGTCCCATTTCACTCATCACTATCATTCTCATTAAGAGAACATTCTAGATCCCCCGCCACGTTAATAACAGCAGCGCACTCTTGATGGAGTTAAGTGGTATAAACTACCTGCTCAATGAAGCTTGTTATCTACCCACCTTACATTAAATACCCCCTGCTGGTAATGTGGTTTACATGACTAATAAATGTGCGACGCTCCTTGGGTCTTTTTTGATAAAAAATCATTCATTTCAGCCACTGAATATCTGAGCGTAAATTGTGATTAAGCTAATATGCTTTTATGCGCTCGCAGAAGTGGTTGATTTTGATTAGTGAACACAAATGACTCGTAAGCTCCAAAAGCTAAACATAAAACAAAAGATGATGCCCTGTTAATTCATTGTATTCAGCTTCAGGAAAATATTGTGGAAGCAGGAGAAAAATTATGTATTAGGAGCTGGCGGGGCGTTAATATCCAGAGGGGACTTAAAAAGGTAAATACAACATGAAACAGATGCTACATAATGGGCACTTTTTTTTTTCTTTTTAGCGTTTCAGATCATCTTTTAGTTTAAGGATTTCTAAAAACGCGCTGTAACCCGTACATACCAGGGCTGGGCGAGCACGATATCGGTCCGAGAAATTTTACGAGGCATGCAGAATGCATCGCTGCTTATGCAGTTTTCCCAAGCGTTTTTCCAAGTGCGAGAAGATCACATGTTGTCCCAATAGGAGAAAATAAAATATTGCATCACACTCACATGAACATTGCATCTGCAGGTGAATGCGATATAATTTTTTTTTGCTTCCAGAGAAAATAATTAGCGATATCACTCAAAAAGAAATAGGATATGCTGTGATTTTCTATCTCGGACTCTCGGTTAGAGAGAAAAAAAATCGCCCATCTCAGTAAACAAATTGAAAATAATGGGTCATTTTCCAATTCAAGTTCCTTCCCGATGGCAATCAGATGGAACTCGCTCAAGGAAATTGCCCCTGTAAATACTCCGAGGGCTCCTTCACACGAGCGTTTTATTGCAGCTATTTTGCCGAAAATCGCGACCATCTGAAGCATTGGATTCCAATGCACTTGTTCAGCTGGGCAATTTTTTGATGCGTAAAATCGGCCAGTTGGAAAAGATAGCGCACCTGGTGCACATTCCAGTCAGCTGCTTTAACAAGGACCGGAAAAGATAGGTCTGGACCTATCTTTTGTCCGAATACGGTGGCGAATTCCATAAACTCCTATAGGAATCTATGAGAGCTGCAGGAAAATAGAGGTGGGAGGGAGTTTAACAGCGGCTCTGCTAAAACTCCCTCCCCCTTCTCTCCCCCTCTCCGCCCCTTGCCAGCTGCCAGCAAAGAGAGGGTGCGAAACGCAGCGGGAGATTAGCACACTAGCTCTGCAGAGCTAAACTCTCTCCCCCGCTCAGCAGTATTCCGGGCTGTGGCGTATATATGCCGCAGCCTGGCCGCCTGAGTGGGTGTTAAAAGAGGAGTTGCAGCCGCGACTTGGTCACAGCTGCACCTGTCTATGCAATGCGACGTGGGTGGCCGAAAATTGCAGCGCCTGTGTGAAGGAGCCCTTAGCATAGTAGTAAAAGAGATGACAGATTCTATGTTATCTGCTTATTCTAACCATTCTTTTATTGCCCAAATCATCCTAAAGCCGGTGGCACATGGGCGCTAGCACTTTTACACACATATTTGTGCTGCGGATTTGCAAAATGGGCGCTACATACTTGCACATGCGTGTCTTACTGTACTTATTGCGCACATTTGCATGCGTAAAGCAATCATGCAGGCATGCTCTCATTCATTGAAATGGGGAATTGAGTTAATTAGTTCACTATGTGCTATTTGTGTGCTCAAATGAGCAGGCTGCATAACTTTTTGTGGAAACGAAGTGTGTGCGCAAAACATCCTTTTTATGTTTTTTTAATGGAACAGTTCATGCTGCACACTACTATGGGCAACACACAGTTTTTCCTTTAGACAGAACTCTGCTCTATAATCTTCATCCATGCCAATTTTTAAAGGGAACCATGCAAAAATTTTAAAGTTAAAGGGGCTTCACATCTGTGTTGGAATATCCGGTCGGACGTTCTGTTGCAGCTCCGCCTGGAAATGCTGGAAGAAAAAGCGCTGCATGCAACACTTTTTCTTCCATCTAAACGCTGGGCAACTGAGCAGAAACTAAAGAGACCCCCACTGAGATCTGTTCAGTTCTAATAGATTCTGTCCTAAGATGGAACCACTCGGCCATTGGGATTCCCCTTTCCAGCTCCCCAAGCGTACCTGGAAAATGTAACCCCGGCCGCAGGTGTGAAACCATGGATAATGAGGACTATTTGGGTTTCCTAATGAGAAAATCACCCGGTATATAACAACATTATATATAGTAAAATGTTAAAGATAAACTTATGTGATCTTACAACAATTCGTACATAACTTCCAGCATATCCACAACTCTACCTAAATATAGTTTTACAATTAAGCCAAGGTCTCATGGGTGATGCTCACCTGCCAGTAACTTTCTTGGACAGACAGCTCTTTTAATGCTCTTAAATTAAGATACAACTTTGATCCGAAACTTTAGCTAAGCTGCATTGTAGTCTAACCTGTAAAGGAGTCTCGGGTAGACTGTAACACACCTTCCTTAATCTGTGACTTAGGTTGCTGCTCTTTTGATCTTCCATACTTTACACTGTGACATAAGGCAATATCTGGGTTGCTACCGATTTGGCTGTGGGCTAAAATGGAGAGAAGCTAAGAAGCCTGTGTGCAGAAAGTTCTATTGGCATGGATTCTATGATGAAAACTGTGCCATTTTTACATCCCATTGAACTCAATGGAAATCAAAGCTTTAGTTCATGCTGCACAGATGTTAAAATCTGTGTTGCAGAAAGAAAGAATAGGATTCTTGGCACATAATCCACATTGGGAGGCCTCCTGCAGATTTATCCTTTTAAATGGGACTAAACGTATTGTGGATCCATAAGCAAATCCACAGCAGAGCTCTGAGGATCAATCCTGGATTCTGCCAAGGATTTTTGAAGCAGACTCAAATCGGAAAAATCAAACGTGGATCTGTCAAATAAACTGTGTGAACACATCCTAATGGATTGTACATTCTTCATCCTTAACACACGCAAGGAGGTGCTGTATGATCCCCCCCAAAGTGAATTCCCTGGTTGCTAGTGTCCATCAGTAAAGGCTGACCTGACAGTGAGGGTGATCAATGAGTGGAACAGGTTGCCACAGGAGGTGGTGAGTTCTCCTTCAATGGAAGTCTTCAAACAAAGGCTAGACAAACATCTGTCTGGGACGATTTAGTGAATCCTGCCCTAAGCAGGGGGTTGAACTTGATGACCCTTCCAACTCTACCATTCTATGATTCTATCAAACAAAGGCTGGACAAATATCTGTCTGGGATGATTTAGTGAATCCTGCATTGAGCAGGGGGGTTGGACCCGATGATCCTGGAGGTCCCTTCCAACTCTACCATTCTATAATTCTATCAGAGGTTGGACAGATAGCTGTCTGGGATAATTTAGTGAATCCTGCACTGAGCAGATGGTTGGATTCGATGACTCTCAAGGTCCCTTCCAACTCTACCATTTTATTCTATAAGAACACCAGTTTGCAATACCAAATCTAGAGATGGAAAACATAGTCAGACTAAGACGCTAGTCAAGAGAAATAAGAGATTGGCCAGGAAAAATAGACATTAGTGCATGCTGACCCTTTGCGAGACAGTGCACACACTAGGAGACCCAGCATAGTGAATGAAGGAGGGAGAGGAGAAGTGAGCATGATGGCGTGACATGAGAGCAATTAGAGGACAGCAGTAGCCATGAAGAGAGGTGCAGGAAGGAGAAAGTGGCAGCAAACTGCATGTGCGTGTCCAGTTCCACATCTGTTTATAAGCACATAGTATGTTGAAATGATTTCCCTTATGGCAAGAAATGAATAATTATGAAGTACAAAGAAATAAACTATCAAGGAGTTAGATAATGAGCCATATCAAGCTAGTTACCACATACTGTATATACCAAGTCAGCCAGGAAGAAGCTTGGATTTTCACTTGGAAGTAACACATGGAAATGTGTGTTTTACATCCAGCAAAGCATCTACCTTGCCCTCAGTTCAGAGGCAATTCTGCCTTGATTTTAAGTAATTTGAGTCAGACTGCTCCCGAGGGGCCAGCTGTCCAACAGCCACAGTGAAAATACATTGGTTATTTGGCAGAGTAACCCCAGCCACCAGATCCTCCGATAGGACTGTAATGTGAATAGGCATGGCGCAGTTAGCAGGGGAGATGAAACCAGCTTGGCAGCAGTCAGGGCACTGCCACATCACATTGCCGCACTAATGGGACTAAAAATACATTTAGGTGGAAAACCTCAAATACACTCGATACTTAGGGTGCCTTCACACTTGTGATAAAATCGGGCAGTTTTCATACGATGTGAGAGTGAGTAAAAATGCAGAATTATGAAATGTATGCTTTTCAATGATTTCCTTCACATTTGCGATGTGGTCACGTATGAGATGTGGCGTTAAAAAAAAAAAAATTGTGGCATGTCCTATCTTTCTGCATTTCACTTTTTTTAATTGCCCATGTTTCCCATTTTATCGCATTGCAACACATGAACCTGCAATTTTTGTGCGATTCGATGTGTTTTTAACATTAGAAACTCCTATTGTCTATCGTGAGAAAATCACGCAAGGAAAACCGCAAGCAGCAGCTTAGTTTTTGCAAGAAAAAGCATCCCTGATGCTTAGACATCTCAAGAGCAAAATTGCGATTTTGCTGCGATGTTCTTGCGGCAATATCAAGATTGCCAATGTGAAGGAGCCCATGGGTAGTTTCACACGGGCGATCACAATATCGCCATGAGAAAATTGCTGCAAAATGGCAATTTTGTTCTGAGCGTCGATGCTTTGTCTTGCAAAAACATGGCTGCCGCTTGCGATTTTCTTGCGAGAAAGACAATAGAACTTGCTAATGTTAAAAACGCATTGCACAAAAATCGCAAATTCATACAATGCGATGCGATGAAATGAAGGTTCCATAGGGAAACATGGGTGGAAAAAAAACAACAAAATGCAGAAAGATAAGACATGCTGCAATTTTTTAAATCTCGTAACATCACATGAGCGAAAACATCGCAAATCTGAAGGTAACCATTAAAAAAAGCATGGGTTTCATAATTCAGCATTTTTACTCACTTTTGCATCGCACGATTATATCGCCCGTGTGAAAACGGCCTTAGGAGTCATGCATATGGCAGAGCCAGGATGATGTATGGAGACATATGAATGCTCTATGATTGTCTTATGGGGTTATTCTCCTCTAGAAGCAATGCATTTAGGGAAAAATACCTGCATAATAGGACATCTGATCAAGCATGCAACATATGAAACCAGAGGCAGGGCCCCACAGAAGTCCAGAAATGCCCTTTAATTGCTACCTGTGCAGAGATGTAATACACCAATGTGTACAAGGCCTAATACATTGAGTAGTCCACTTTTTTTTTTCAAGTAGAACTCATTTTATACACAACCTATAGTCATTAGTTAAATTAAAGTGACTCTAGCACTACATTAAGAGAAAGATGAATGTTCATGTCACTGGGACCTAGTACTGTATGTGCTAGACAAAAAAATAATACAATTGCAGCAATTATACTGTAATTGCATTGTGCGAATAGGATGTGTGCACTATTCAATACAGAAGTAATGTAACCCAATTAATTTGTTATATACTAGTCAAAATTAAGATGTGCTATGTGAAAACATGACAACTGAGAACTATGGAAGACAACAATCTAGCGGTAACAGTTCAACAAAGCAACAGAGACCCCCCTTTTTTTCTAAATGGAGGCTATAATTGCCACACATGTGCCCTGCATGTAGCAAAGTGGACGTATGTTGCATATGCATGTTTTTGTCAACACCCTGAAAACACCGCACCCTCTGCATGTAATATGTTAAATTGCAGCAAAGCTGCAACTGAAAATGCTGTAAATTGAAAACAATTATTTAAAATATCTAATATACAAACAGGTGGGCAGTTTCCATATCCAGTCCCCCAAACACCTCCATATTAAAAGCACTGCTGACTCAGCACTCCAGTTTACCGCACTACAATGGGTGCTTTACCCTCTAAGGCTGCATTCACACGAACGTATATTGGTTCGGTTTTCACGCGAGCCGATATACGTCGTCCTCATCTGCAGGAGGGGGGGGGGGGGGTAGGATGGAAGAGCCAGGAGCAGGAACTGAGCTCCCGCCCCTCTGCACTATTTGCAATGGAGAGAGGCGGGAAGGGGGGAGGGCTAATTCTCGGGGCTTAGCCACGCCCCCCACCCTGCCTCCTTTCATTGCAAATAGTGCAGAGGAGCGGAGAGGAGGCAGAGAGGGGGCGGGAGCTCAGTCCCTGCTCCTGGCTCTTCCATCCTCCCCCCCCCTTGCAGATGAGGATGACGTATATCGGCTCGGCGTGAAAACCGAGCCGATATACGTTCGTGTGAATGCAGCCTAAAGGTGATGATAAACATTAGATTAAGGTTAACCAAAGTGGCAAAACCGGCAAACCATCTAATTTAAATAAGGGTAATCAAACTCTCCTCCAATGGCAGATGTGTTGGGGAAAAAGATCAGGCAGTTGGAATTCAACATGCCCAATCTTATTGTTCTCTAGGGAGATAAGCTGTCACAGAGATGTCTGTCACCAGCTTATTCCTTCTACCTATTGAGAACATATTCACACTCATCTGAGTGTGTGTGAATATGGAGGACTCAGAACAAGGCCATCACCTGAAGAAACATTTGGTTGATAGCTTTCAAAGGTTCATGGCCACCTTACCTCCTTAAGGGCAGATTATAGATGCCCTTCCTAGAAGGGTCCCTGATAAATGAGTTGATAAAGATATTCTGCGTCATCGCATATTAAGGAGTCATCTGATCCGGAATACTTTTTCGCTCTCTGACTAATTTACCAATTTGGCAGAACAGGCAAACCATCTAATATAAATAAAGGATTCAAACTGTCCTCCAATGGCAGATGTGTAAGGAAAGAAGAATCATGTAGTTGGATTTCAACATGCCCAATGTTTTCGTTCTCTAGGGAGATAAGCTGTCACAGAGAGGTCTGTCACTGGCTTGTTCCCTCTACATATTGAGAACACATTCACACTCATCTGAGTGTGTGTGACTATGGAGGACTCAGAAGGAAGGCCGTCAGCATAAGACACATTTGGTTGATAGCTTTCGAAGGTTTATGGCCACCTTACCTCTTTAAGGGCAGATTATAGATGCCCTTACTTGAAGTGTCACTGATAAATGAGTTGATAAAGATATTATGAGTCATCGCATATTAAGAAGTCATCTGATCAGGAATACTTCTTAGCTCCCTGACAAATTGGATAGCTTCCCAGTCACCAATGCTCCTGCCTGCATATAAAGATAGCAGTTGTCAAATCGCTTCAGTTAAAATCCTGTATATACGAGGCATCCGGTGTTCTAGAGGAATCATTTTCCATGCAGTGTCTGAACAGCATTTTATTGAGGCTCTTTCATAGAGCCTACTGAAGCAATAATATTAGCACGCAGTACGCCATTAATGAGCCCTCACTGGCTACAGATGGGCATCCGGCTGTATTTTTCCTTGCAGTTATTTTAGCATATTTTATAGCCAACACATTGCATTATGGCTTACAGATTAAAACCCTGAATATGAATACTGAAATAAACACTGCTCTGAGAAAAATTAACCCATGAAAACCAAGAAAACAATGCCAGAATACTGCATTCTCCCAGCTTGCACTCCTCTACACACATGCCGTTGCATTTGGCAGAAGCCTACACTTCTTGTTCGTAAATCAAACTTCTTTAGTCACGGGTCTCTGCCTTTCATTATTTTTTTCTGTAATCTACTCTAGCTACAGTTTGTTCTGTGCATTCTCATAATCTAAATGGAGGAGAAATTAGTGTTGTTCAGTAATGTATATAACCCAGAAAAAAAAAATCCTTCTATCTTGTTGCTAACACAACTACTGTAGGCGTATGGTAGTATAAGAGGACTACATCTTCGTGTCGGGGGAGATAAGAGATGTGACATAGATTAAAACAAATTGTTGATCCATACCAAGGAGAAGCTAGGCAAACAATAGAAGTGAAAGCATAAATGTCAATTTGGGATGATAAAGGATACAATCTAAATGCAATATGAGAGGCCCCCAGACAAAAGCAAGAAATAGCAATTGCACATTATAGAGGAATCAAAGAAAGATATATACACCAACGTACAACGCAAGTACTCTCCTTAATGCATTGTAACATCATAAAATTCATCTAATGACATTATTCACCTATTATTTGTCAACACTGAGTCTTCCAATTCCTCCGCCCCCTTCATTTGTTTACGAGCCGTTAGGAGAATCTTGATTACAGCACATTATCGACGCCAATGTCATAATTGCTTCTAATTCCACCTAAGTGTCTTTTGTTATATTATCTCTACGGTGTGAGAACCCCAAGGATATCTACATTTATTCCACAGCTCAGGAACATTGACAAACGCTGACTATTTATCCAGGCAAAAGAAGCAAGGTCATTTCTACAAGGTCATTTAATTTCATCCTCTAGAATTCTCTTGTCCCTGGTGGACCTTCACATCATGGCTCTTTGTCTGATGAGTTAAGAGCTGGAATCTCGCCTTAAATCAATTTTGGACTTGTCACATGGTGTCAAGCTTGTTGCTGCACTGGAATCTTCAGCATTATCTTTGCCATTTAGAAGGCGATGTTAATTTGTTGACGGTATATACTTAGAAATATCCAGATATACTGCAGCGTTTCCGCAAAAAAAAAAAAGATTAATGGTGCATAGCAAATGCCAATATATTTCATTGTGTGGATGGACCAGCAAAAAAAGCGTTTATGACAGAAATATATCGTCTTCTCGTCGACTTTAATGTGTTCTGAAATTGAATCAAATAAAGTAAACTTCTGGCTTTATTAATGATGTTGTTATTTAATTTTTTATGCATGTTTAGACATTGTGATATTATGATAAATTTGGGCGCATCTCTACAAAGATAACCTATCAATCTTTATCGTTTTCCTAAGAGTATATTTAATGACAATGACTGAAATCTCTTGGGTAGTATATACAGTAATTACTTTGTACTACACGGGTATCCCAGGCTCTTAATTTATCACCTATTCCAACATGACATTAAAGCCAATGCGCAACCTTGATCCTATCAATTCATTAACATATGATTTATTTGCTGTCATCATTTTCTAATGATTATTGCCTAGAAGGTTAAACATGAACTAAAAGTTAAATGTATATACCTCCAGAGCTGCAAAAGTGTCTTCGCCCATCCCAGATGTCCTCTATTCTAGGTTTGTCACATTGATCTTGAAATAAAATGTCAACAATATAACGAGAATCTAAATAAACATCATTCTCGATTTTTATTGTCCTTACTTAAAGGGATATTCCCATCACAACTTTTTATAGCCGAGATGGGAAACTGCTGCTATAGTTACTAGTCACTTGGCCAGTAACTATGAAAATAGCTGCAGCCCAGTTATGTCGCTCGCATTCACTTCAATAAGAGCTGCATAAACAGCGCTAGAGTATAGCGAGGAGGTCCAAAGCAGAGGGGGGGGGGGGGGGGGTGTCATCCCATCTCGGCTTTTCATACCACTTTAACTTGTTATGAACTCGGCACAGACTCAGCCATAAATGTTTGCATTGAAGTAGCTGTGTAAGAGCTGCTTTTTTGCAAGATGACTTTTATCTTTAGGGCGCATATTGTATAATGTATTGAATAACTTTTATAAAGTGTGTTCATGATGAATAACACTATATGACTTGAATCCTATGTTCTTCCCATTTTTCCCTCTGCAGGGTGTATGTGTTATTCACAATTCTCTCGGGACTAGTGGTAGGCCTGGCTACTGTGCTGTGTTCTATAGACTGTGCGGACAACTGCAGATTCTGCTCTGTAGCTGTCTGTAACACACAGAAAGACCATGTGGACAGTGTAAAGCAGGACTGAGCACTACACATGTGAAGTAACAGCAGCAGATAACTCACCATAAGATCCAGCAGGACCATAGAGTGAGTGTCTCTACCTCCCCTTCCTCCCCTCATCTTACCCCTCCCCTCTGCTTTCATAGATATCAATGAGCACAATGAATTATCCCCTTCCACCATCCCCTGTTGGAGGCGAGTCTCCAGTCTGACCCTTGACAATATACACTATATAAACTAAGAGCGAGGGAGACTACCAGTGGCCCGCATGTTACAGGGATTTTTTAAAAAAAACTATAATTTTAAATAAACTAAATCGTTTTGCTAGTTATTACACAGGAGATCATAAAAACATACCTTTTTTGAAAAGTTAGCAACCATTTATTATTTTTTAAACTACTTTTGCACAACAAAAACACTTTTTAAACATATTTTTTTTGTATCTCTATGATCTATGAGGCCTATTTTCATATATCTGCCAATGGAACTGTATGCGGCTGGTATTTTGCAGGACACCATGAAGTGTTTGTTGATACTATTTGGAGGTACATTTGACTTATTAATTAACAGCAATTCTGTAGGTTGTTTTTATCAAGTTTTTGTTTATATATTAGAGATTTCACACTTTTTTGAAACGCGTTAATTTTATAGTACATGTCACTCTGGTTCTGGTGATACCATGTATATATTTAGAAATGGATTCTTTTTTGCCATATTAATTAAATAGGTAAACTTTTAAAGGGAATTATGTTTTTTTTTTCAATTGCAATCCTTTAAGGCCTCCTTCCCACGAGCGTGACGGGCTCCGCAGCGTAATATTCCGCTGTGAAGCCCGTCACGGCGCCCCCCAGAGCCCCTATACTTACCTGCGGGAGATAGCGTGAAATCGCTTCCCCGCCCACCGCCGCGCGTCACCGCCCGTCACCGCCCACCACCGCCGCGTCACCGAGCGTGTCACGTGACGCGGCCGGCCGCGTCACGTGACGCGGCCGGCCGCGTCATTTGGCGTCAGATGACGCGCGGCGGTGGGCGGGAAAGCGTTTTTTCACGCTATCTCCCGCTGGTTACAGCGGGAGATAGCGTGAACGGACGGCTTCCATTGACTGCAATGGAAGCCGTCAGTGCGTACAGCCCGTCCTCACCCGCAGAAAATAGAGCATGCTGCGGGTGAGGACGGGAGAAATCGCGGTGCGTAATTCCGCGGTGGAATTACGCATCGTGAGCATTGTGCTATTAGGTTCAATAGAACCTAATAGCAGCGGGCAACGCAGCGGATTTTCGCCGCGAATTACGCGGCGGAAATCCGTTCGTGGGAAGGAGGCCTTAGAAACATTTTTCGCTTAAGATTTTAATACTTAATTCAATTTCTTTAAACAGTAATTTGTATTGAAATATTTTGTAGCATTACAAGGGGAAGGAAAAATGTTAACAATCTAAAGGGCTTGATTCTCATGTACAGTACATCAGGTAAACTACACTTAGTAACAACAAAATAAATAAATAATACATTTCTTTTTCCCGGGAAGTTAACGCTAGTTTTCGGTTGCCCGGGTCGTGTGCAACTGGTAATCTGCTTTTATAGAGTCATAACCTTTGTTTTGTACCATCTGAGCCAGTATTTTTGCTGGTCCTTTATCCTATGTAGCATATTAGTGCATGCATCATACCCAATCTTGACAGATTATTACTGCACATCTAGAGTTGCTTTGAAATCTTAAGTATACTTTCTATTGTTTGCAGGAGACAATCCGACAAAGTATTAGCATTGGTTTTCCCACGGCCTTGAGTGGTTGCAAGAGCCAATGTGACCACATTTTCTACAAGCACTATAGTTATACCTCTGCAACTCAAGTAGGGGAATCATGCACTTCTCAACCACAGTGTCTGTCAGCACAATAGAAGATAGACTCCTCATTGGCTATAGAAGGAGAAAACATTACAGGAATGAAGATATGCTGATACATGAGAGCTAGTGAAGGCAGCAGCATTCGAGACACACAAACCTCATTTCCAACATGTATTTGGGTCTGTCTGAAGGAATAGAAAGGAGATGGATTTTCCTTGTGTATTTCAAATGGTAAATCCATAGCAGATTACAGGACCATCTATGTGAATATTTTACAAAATCTTATCCACATGTTGTGAAATGTTTCCAAATTTCAGGGTAGGTAATCACACTGTGGAATTTCTGCTGTAGATTTTTGGTACAAATCCTAAAGGCACATCCAAATATGCATGTGTTACATATGCATTCAGATGCTGATTGTGGGGTGGATTTTGACACAGATTTCACCCTCTTATTTGAAGAGGTGAAATCTGCAGTGAACATGCCCAACATAAGGGCTTCTTCAGGTGGGTGCCTGCGCAAAGCACTCGCCACTACGGAACGTATTTGCATATAAACCTGTCAAAAGTCTTTTTTTTATTTTTTAAAACGTTCAAACTTTGTGCTATTAGGCACGAAAGAAAAAAAAAGCATTAAGATAGGTCCTGCCTTATCTTTTTTTGCAGTCATAAAAACTACATTTTCTCTGGCGTTGTAATATCGCATGTAAATCACCCTTTTGAAATCAAAACCAGTAAAATCAATGGTTTTCACGCCCACAAAAAAGCCCTAAACTGACATGCAGCGGATTTCAAATCAGCAATGTAGTCAACTCATGCTGTGGATTTCTCCTGCGGCACATGGGTGAGTTTGAGAATTGCACAATGCCTGTAATGCAAAATGTTGTCGATTTTCCAAAGTCAATTCCGATGTGGAAAATCCTCAGCAGGTCTGCGAGGAACATATCCTTAAAATCTGCAATCCAATTTGTCACAGAAAGAGTAAAGATTTGTTGTGAGTTTTCTCCACTGAAGTTAATGACGAAGAAGTTTGCAATGAGATCCTAGAGCTGTGATGTTTGTTGTAGATTACCTGTAGACTTGCAGCAAAATCTGCAGGTGCAGACAATTAAAATAAAAAGGCAATTTAAAAAAAATTTACATATTCATTTTACGAACCTTCTGCTGCTCCCTCCCGTGCCTAGGCTTCCTCGGTCCCCCGGCCGGTCTCTGCTTACTGGCCTCCAGCAATGATGTGTTGTGTAGACATATGACTGCTGTTGGCATCATCACTGGAAGAACAGAGACCGCCTGAAGAATGAGGAAACCATGGACATACTAGTGCGATAATTCAGGGTTTTTGTGGTCTTGTTTTTTAAGTCAATTAGTTTTTGGATCTTCAGCAAACCCGGTCGGTGTCATTGGATTTGCCGTGAAAAATGTCTTCAACAAATCTGACCAGTGGGAACTTTTGGATGGAAGCCCCAAGTGTAAAAGTCAAAAACTTTTTTAACTGAAGGTCACCACTTACGATGTAGATGTAAAAAGTTGTTCACAGTAATTTGATCTTTCTTTTGTATATTGTATAATCCATGCAATATAGAAAAACATTAGAATACCTGCATATACCCAACTGCAAATAAATAATCATCTTGAGATTGAGCACCTTGAGCCCCTCTTTCCATAGATCTACACACCCCAAAATATAAGGTGAACCGTCCAAACATTACCATTCTCTCTATACAATGTGCAGCAGCAGAAGTGCCTTGCTAAAGGGGCCTGTAGTCCTAAGGATGTTTTTTTGAGTTATTTTGTGACTTTCTGGATGAGTTATTGATGTGCCTTGAAGGGATTTCTGACAGTCTGGACAATGTCTGGGCTGTAAATAATAGCTTTCACTATCGTGCAATAGAATCCCAGAGTCTTTGGTTTTATTTTTCTTCACAACTTTTGGATTTTCCTTTCATTGTGGCAGAATTTTGTAGAATAATTGTATTGACTATTTCAACATCATGATAAGTTTTACAGAAAGCTGAGTCTTATAAAGCCAGACTATGTTCAGCCGCTTGAAACTGATTATCAGTTAAATTAGCCAATAGGCGACTTAAAATAAGAGATCAGATATTGCTTTAGGATGCTACTGCACAGTGCTGCTAGCAATTTAGAGTTATTACTGTACCAGTACTTACAAAATAGTCTGGAAAATGTGCATTTGCTGCACCCTCTAATGCCTGTGTAATAGTGCGCATAGGTGGGTATTGGTCAACTTAGCTCCACCAAAATGCTGCAATAATTAAAATTTTACTTGTGTCCTTCAGGTATGTAAAGAAAACAAAGAAACCTCTGTATAGGTATAGAGTAGAGTTGAGCGAACGTACCCTGCTGAGCTTGATGCTCGTTCAAGTATTAGCATACTCGATGGTGCTCGTTACTCAAACAATCATCATGCTGTGTTCGACCCCTCTCCGCCGCGACGTGCCTGTTTTGGCCGCAGCACGCATCAACCGCAAATTTTGAGAGCGAGAGAACAAGAGAGAACGAAAGAGAGAACAAACATGAACCAAAAAAAAAAAGCTTGGGACCCGGCATCCCAAATACAAAAATGCTCGAGTCTCCCATTGTAGTCAATGGGGTCCGTTACTCGAGTACAACTCTCAAATTTTATGAAAAGCTTGGCTCGAATAACGAGCACCCGAGCATTTGGGTGCTTGCTCATCTCTAGTATAGAGGTTTTTTTTGTTAAGTACATCTACTTATCTCATATCCTGCAATGGCTGAATCTTACAAGTTTCCTCCATATTTTAGTATCTTCATGCAAAGTAGTTTTTGTATACACCCTTCAAAAACACATTATAAGGTTAATTTGCTCCCTAGAAAGTTGGACTTAGGCCTAATGTCCACGGGTGGGCTTGATTTGATCCGCAAGCCAAGCCACCCCATAGGGAAACATAGGAGTCCGCAAATTAATTAGAACATGTGGATTTGATTTGTGGATCTTTGGATGCGAAAATCAAATCGCAGCATGCTCCATTCAGTGTGGATCCCGCAAGGACAGCTTCCATTGAAGTCAAAGGAAGCCGTCTGATCCGCAGCCCAGCCGCAATTCAATTGTTTAAAAAAAAAAAGTACTGCGCATGCACGTTGGTGCTTCCGCTTGAATCCTCAGACCAGAAAAGAAAAAAACTCAGACAGGTACGGAGTATCCTTGGACGTGGGCAAGGACTGATGCAAATGATGAGGGAGTTACTGCAATGTGCGTAGCACTGTGGAATCTTTGTTCTTAAACTTGCAAATTGCGCACAATGGGAAAGCATTATAAAAGTTCCAAATTAATTTCTTCTCTATGAAATGTGTAATTAAAGTAATAAAGTAACTGCCTTATCAAACACAAATTTCATCATTTAAACAACAGGAATGCCAGCTGAAAGATAATATCCGAAACATTCTTATAGTCTCTAACTATTTTTGAATGTAATTGCCACTTATTCACTCTTTCTCGTAACATGAATATGCTGTGGAGAAAACACAACCGATGCTCTAATAAAAGGGCACAGCCAGGCTAAGTTTAATGACATTCTGCTTTCAGTTGTCTATGATGCCTCATTAAGTTGTAAGAAGTGAATTAATTGATTGCAAGGAAACCCTGTCAAGTAAATTCCAATGAAAGGGTTCTGCGAGTTGAACTGGAGGCTACTTGAGGATTGTACGTTGAATGGCTCTAGAACACAGCAACACATTACACAGTCTCCACCGATATAACACCTAAAGCTAGAAGTCTCTGCTGAAAGCTGAGTGATATAAAGGACCATTGTTTATGACAGATGCAAAATAGGTAAATCGCCCAATGCTTTGCATAACGCAGAAATGCCTCTATGATTCTATTAAGAATATTAGGACTCCGAACAAGAGAAAAAGAATACAACAGAGAAAATAAAGGCACAGATTTAAATGTAGTAATCATGTACCATAGTAAATGCAAACTCAATAGACACCCGATGTTTGGAAATATTCGTATTCCGGTCCCGTCAGGTGCAGGTCGTGATAAGCATGGGAAAGTGTTGGCGTAAACATCTCAAAACCTGCTGCATAAAATGATGTAGAGAGGAAGATCACCACTGATGGCGCTGCTGGATGGAACGATTGTTGGAAGTCCCCGAAACTAGAACCTGATAAAGACCCCTGTGAGGGTTGAAATGCGTTATGCTGTACCATATGACCTGAAGGTTTAATCAATATCTTTGGACTTTGGTGTCAAGGACTATCAGTAGCGTTTCCATCCAGCAGTACCATCAGTGGTGACTTTCCTCTGTACATCCAGGACTGTATTGCGTGATGCTGGAACTTGTTCTACTCTTTTTTACTATCCTATGTGTAATGTTGTATGGTGACCACAAGTTAAGACATTTTAAATGTAATGGACATCTGGTTTACAGCTTGGTCACTCTAGGACATTAACGTTGTTTAAATGTAAAACCCCAACCACTCCATAACAACTGTGGACATGTAAGAATACAGTGTAGCTAGAAATTTTCGTGGCTCTTTTTCGTTCTGCTAGTTTCTGAAATGCAGATTTCTTCTTTCCAAAAACACCAGTGATATTTAAATGTCAGTTTATTCTTTAATATTGGATGCAACCAACTAGAGAAGTTTTCCAACCTGCTCTTGAGAGCAGGAACTTGATTGGTTGCTGCAGACAATGTCAGAACTTTTGTTTTAGAACAAGTTCAATGCATACGGGTCAAGGTATGATAATGCTATAAGGCTCTATTCCCACTGAATGGTTTACCAATGGCATCAATGCATTTTTCATAGAATGTGATGACTCTGGGCTCGTATATATGAATGTGAAAGCAATCCAGTGTTACATAATTCTATGTACAAAAAAAAAAAATCAAAGACATTTTTAATGCCTTCATTAAGTTCTGTCTTTAAAATATTTAAGAAGAAGATGCATCTCTAGCAATGAGACCGGTACGGTACAAGATAGATGTGTCAACTTCAAGCTGTCACCTTAGTGTCCTTTGAATCAAGATATAACTTCAGTTTTACTGTTACACCTCCACTAGATGATAGCCAGAAGGCAAAATGAAAGTGAGTCAATTTTGGGCAAAGCTTAAAATAAGTATGATTGTGATTGATACTCCAGGGTTTTGGATAGTCATTTAGACGAAGAAACTCTGGAATGCAAAATAATAATAACGTGTGGATGTTACAGTGCTTTTATGAATGTTTATTTTAGAAGCTGGATGACCACTAACAAATGTACAATTTCTAGGACTGGATTAAAGCCATTTCCATACAGCTCTGTTATTTTGTTTCAACAGAAGACAGAGTAAAGGTGGCCAATAATTAATGCCAATTCCAACATAAAATGTGAATATTCAAGTTTGTGAGCAACGAATATAATCCCATCTTCCTAACCCATAAGGATCCCGGAAGCACAGATTCATGCTTCTATTTTCAGGGTCTTTGCACTGGAAGGCTGATTTAATTGTTGTACCTGCAGCAGTAGAATAGATGGAACAAAGCAGTTGTCTGAGTAACCAAGAAATAACTCTACTTGGGGAATTAAATAGCACCTGACAATTCATTTAAAAAGGTGTTCCCATCATATATATCTATGGAATACGGTCATGTCTGGTTTGAGGAGGTTGCACAACCAGAAGTGACTAGCTACAGAGAAACAGATGGGATTGAATCAGTAACCAACAATATAGGTCTATTCGAGCTACCAAAGGATACCAGTATAAGGCATGGTGAAGTACGGGGAGCAATATGAGCAAATACACCAGACCTGCCCAGTCCCTCAAGTAGAGCACCCACTCCAAAAAGGATGACCCCAAGATGGAAAAGAGACCAAGCACCAATCTGAGACTGGGATCAACTACACAGAACACTCAAACTAGATAATATGAGGAAATAACCTGACTGAAATTGATAACTAAACACTGCAACCTCAGGACACTAAACACTCAGGCACAGCAAGTGTCCAGAATGCACATAATACAACGGTTACCCTTAGGACTAGGAGGTTGGTTTATATATCATACAACTATCACTGGTAGGCTGACCTGGTTAAATAACAACTCAACTAGTCTATCAGTGTTTGCACCAGAGGGAAAGGCCACTTCCTCAGTGTCTAGCACCTCCCAGCACATCACATGGTCCAGAATGAGCCGCTGACATCACCTCAGACCCAAGGAAAATCCAGAAGCCATAGTTTTGACAGCACAGGCATTGAAGTATTGGTATCCCACAAGTGTCTGATATGGGAATAACCTTGTAAAAATTATACTGCATATTGGCAAATTTTTTGTAGAGGTAGAGAGAGAGAGAGGGAGAGAGGGGGAGAGTGAGGGGGAGAGAGAGGGGGAGAGAGGGGGAGAGTGAGGGGGAGAGTGAGGGGGAGAGTGAGGGGGAGAGTGAGGGGGATAGAGAGGGGGAGAGAGGGGGAGAGAGGGGGAGAGAGGGGGAGAGAGAGAGGTAAAGAGAGAGAGGTAAAGAGAGAGAGAGGTAAAGAGAGAGAGAGGTAAAGAGAGAGAACAGCTCGGCACCCGGCGTCCCACACACAAAAATGCTCGAGTCTCCCATTGTAGTCAATGGGGTTCGTTACTCGAGTAGAGCTCTCGAATTTTATGAAAAGCTTGACTCGAATAATGCGGCCTCGAGCATTTGGGTGCTCGCTCATCTCTAGCTATAAATGAAATACAATATTGTGTGTGCCATGCATTATTCTGTATGAATAATCATATAAAATAAACAGGTTAATTTTGACCATATTAGAAGATGTTCAAGTCCTGCATAAGCTGTTTGACTTAAGATAATGTTACCTTTGTCTAAAACCAGTTTGTGTATACACATAAACAGTAGGCCTGCTCTGCATCAATTAACTGAAAAGCCATGGAAATGCCGACTGTACACCAAAACAAGGCCTGGGGGCCGATGGAGAGTCTCCAGTCCCAGTAGGCCTGAAAAGACTTATTTATAGTACAAACTAAAGCTAATAATTTAGGATTCATTTTCTGGGTAACGCCAGTGACATGGTTGTGCTCCAGGAATTCAGCTGCTTCCCATATCCCAAATAACAGGAGCCAGAGTCTTTAGTAAGCCCAGAACTTAGTATCAGCTCAGCTCCAGTTATTAATATTTCTCTACCATGTTTAATATCTATGGGCTGGAAAAATATGCTGTGAGAAATGAAGCTCGGAATTTCTCCCTAGGAGTTTCTACAAGAAAATGTGACCTAAATAAGATATACAGTCATGAGAAAAGTTACCTACTTTTGTTTGCATTCTTTGTTCATCCCGAACATGTAGGACTGTACTGTAGATAGGTGCTACTAGATAGCCAACCAGTGCATGTATTTTAGTAATACAGGTGTCTCCCCAGCAGAATGTCCACGCTGATTGGCTGGATTTTCCAGCAAAGTGCACAAGCCACAGATCTGGACTGTCTGAGACGTTGTACATTGAATCTGGTTGTAAATCACAATGGTCTGGGAAAGACCATTGTATATTGAAAATGTTGTATCCTGCAGCCATTGCATGGTAGGGGGATCACCATATACTATATGTATGAGTGGAGTAGTGTAAACATGGAAACCTACTGTAAGTCAAAGTACTCACAAGTTTTTATAAAGCGCACAAATTTCCGGTAGCCATGCATATGTGGTTACCTCTATGCTGAAAACAATTAGGTGCCAGAAATTCAAGACATTAGTGAGAGCCTAGTCCAAACAACCACAACTATTGTGACCTCCTGACACGTCTGACTGATCTGTAAGAATTTTGTGCAAAGTCAAGGGAAAACCTCCTTAGGCCTTGTACACATCTCAGAATCTGATAGGGATTTTCCTGGATTCTGCCACTAAAAACCGTAGCAAAAAACTTATCGATAATCTGTGCGGAATTGCATCAGAAATTCGGCATGGAAGTATTGCCCACAAAGCTAAATCTAAACGTGAAGCCAGAAACCTACTGCACACTGATGAGGGGCAAACACCCCAAAATAGCTGTCTGTGTATGGATTGGGTTTCAATTCCCACTCATTGTTACAAGGCTTGTATAAAGAATCTAACATTATCTTGCAGGAATGCTGCCTTCCAATAGGTGGCAATGCAGAGGTATTGTTCCAGCTTCCTTATTTGCATATTACCCAGAGGAGCATGAATGGCCTTATAAATCTCCTCACTCACCACCTAGGTGCTCTCCCTAAGAAGAAAAGATAGCGTTCCTGGTCCATAGCAAAATACGCAGCAGAAATTTTTGACTTGGCCGCATTATGCTGCAATTTTTAGAGGCCAAATCCATCTAGAAAAATTTGCGGCAGATTTTGCCATGTTAACATACTCTTAGTATGCAAATCTTCTACCTGTATATTATATAGCCAATGTTGGGGTTATATAACGTAATACATAATGAATGGACTAAAATACATGCTTGAGGATACAGGTCATGTCTTAACAGGCCCAAACGTTAAATTAGCAGTAAAATATATCAGGATTCTAAACAATGGCAGCAGAACAATCATCCTCGCTTTATTAGTAAGACATGTGCTCCAGATCTGCCACTTACTGGTATTAATTGTATCCCAATCAATCTTCATTAGCCAACTTTCATGCCAGAATATGCAATCACATGGATGAGAAAAGGTGAAATAAAACACTCTAACAAGGTTACTCCTGTTTTTAGAGTTCTATATCCAATCTAGGTGTCATAGCTTACAGGCAGAGTCAAGAAGAAACAGTACTTCCTGGCAAGCCGAATGTCTTAACGGGTCTTAAGAGAAACAATAGTGTATTTTTACATAGACAATCAGTCCTGCACTACATCAGGGTTGTTGTTTTCATTACAAGGAAAGAGATATACATTTCCTTGGATGTATCTGGACAGGTAGACAAACCTAATGGAAAACGTAATTTTAATGTAAATGGCTTAAAATTGGTGGACAAAATAGAATTAGTTTTCCACCAGGTGAAATAGTGATGGGCTGCCTGGCGGTGACTTTTCTCATCTGTCTAGCTATAAAATCAAGAGAGAAGGTGTGACAGATGCAGAATTATAGAGGGTCAGCGGCAGCAGCTTTGTGCTGTCCACATCAATACATAGGAATAGGATGTCTTGGCAGATTGAGTTAGAAATTACAAACAGTGCTATCTATCCAACATGTTACACTGGAAAACACGGCGCACAAAGTCCTGTTAAAGCAACAGAATCAAATAATCATGAGTAGATGGATTTAGTATTTTATAACTGCATGTTCCTGAAGATACAAATGTGGCCATGCGTTCGTGTGCCACCTGTAGGTTCTCTTCACACACATTTCTTGTAGCTTTTTTTTAAGTTTGTAAAAAACTTGAAATTCATGAATGTTTCACAAGCGTTTTTTGGGTGGTATTTGCTTTTATGGACTTAGTTTAAAAGTGTCATTCATAGAGCATACTACATTTTGAAAAAAAAACAAACCCACAAATGATAAAAACACACAAGCACAACTAAGGAGCCACAAAAGAAAACACTTTTTGAGTGCATTTCATAGCTCCCGATTGGCTTACAGGAAATATCTGGCCACAGTGGTTTTTTATTGAAGAAAGGTCAGGGATGCCATCTTTTCTCCTTAGGGAGAGCACCTAGGTGGTAAGTGAGGAGATTTATAAGGCCATTCATGCTCCTCTGGGTAATATGCAAATAAGGAAGCTGGAACAATACCTCTGCAGCGCCGCCTATTGGAAGGCAGCATTCCTGAAAGTCAATGTTAGACTCTTTATACAAGCCTTGTAACAATGACTAGGAATTGAAGTCCAAGCCAGAATCCCTTATTGAAAAAAAAAACACCAAAAAAAATGCTAAGAGAAAACCTCCTAAAAATGCTATGCGTGAAGGTACCCTTATATCTGTAGGTACGTTCATTACAATACATCCCTGATTATCATTAGTGGAGAAAAAGTTACATCGGTCAGCAGTTAACCCTTTCCAATCCACTGTCTGACCTGTGAAGACATTATGATTTAAGGCTGTACAGCTCCAATGTTGGAAGAAAATCTGTTGGGGTTCTCTTACTGTATATTGCCAGCCTCTCTGCTGTTAGAATCTATCCAATGTGTCACCTCATGCAGTACTGGCTTTAGCCAGCATATAGCGCCGCTGTATAACGGCAGAAAAAGAGTAAGCTCCCTAGGAAAACCAGGATACAAATTGGATTGGAAAGGGATAAAACTGCCATTGTACAAGTATAAACTGATACTTTAGCTAATACATTTAATGCAACAATGAAATGGCTGAGACTGTTTTACACATCCATATCTTTAGGTAGCGGTAAATTACTATTAGTTCATACATATTGGGTCATTAGGATGTACAGACATGACACCCTGGTTGTTAACCCTGCACATCCAGCATTGTATCGGAGTTGCCATCTCAGCATGAACGCAGCTTCTGGCTTTAAGATTACTTTAGTGGCCAACGAGTAACTAGTTCATATTCTCCACATAATTAAAACAGCATCATTGATATTTAATCCAGCGCTACATCAGCGAATTGTCAGGCTTTGCAAAGTGTCACGAGCAGCGGATGATCATGTGTCAGGAGATTTGTATCAGTAACACTGAAAGTGAATACATTGCTACTGATCTTAGTGGATGACAGACAATTGTCTCTGTGATGATCTGGCAGAATGTAGGATGTGGGACAGCTGCAGACAAAGCGACACTATACCCAACTTATCATCATCACTTTGTTCAAACACCAGAAGACAAAATGGCTCAACCTCAAAAATGGTTCTCTCTGCCCACATCCTGCTGTGTAACATCTCATAATCTGAGTAATCATAGCGTCTTTCTGTGCCAGTGCAATCTGACGTCCAGGAAGTAGAAAAGAGAAAACATTTCTTCATTTTGTCAATGGCAAATATTCTCAAGCATTGTTCATAGCAAATATAACATTATACTGCCTCCGGTGTATAAACTCACTCGGCATTATACCAAGCATAACTCCAGGAATGGTAAAAAAAAAAAGTATTTTTCGCACTGACTATTGACTTTAAAGCCTAACTAACCTACTTAAAAGTTTTTTTTTCCAGGCTAACTTTTTAAATGGCCGTCTTATACATGAAGAATATAAGAGCCTTTATATTACTTGTCTCTCCCTTCCTGTGGTGCCACCATAACTGAGCGCCACCACACGAAAACACGGCAGCAGCCCTTAGTCTGTACATGCGCCCCCTCCGAGTCTGCAATATATGGGTGTCAAATACACTGTAAGAACTGGAGGGAGACTTCATGTACAGACTGAGAGCTGCTGCAGTTTTCCCATGGCTATTCCCATTGTAGCTGTGTCACATACTATCACTATCTATGTGCAGTGTTGTATGGGTAACATGTACAGCCATGTGCTGAACACTGCTGAAATGTTTATATGGGCACAATAGGGAATCATTTTTTATCATAGAGAGGTAACTGAAAGTCTATCTTATTAATCATAAATGAAATGGTTATATAGAAAATGCAGTATAAAGTCTCTTTAAAAGGTGTTTAGATATAAATGCCTGATAGGTGGTGATCTAATATCTGGGTCATCCACCTTGAGGAAGCTCGAGGGTCCCCTAACTAATGTTCTGCAAGAGAAGGTGGTCAAAAGGGATGTGGCCTCTGGCAAGCTTACTTGGCTGTTTATGTAACTGTTACAGATATCTACGCAGAGGGCAGTGCCAATGTACAGCCAGCTCTCTGCCTAATCTCTTCTAGGACATGACACTCAGCAACAGCCCTAGTTTGCAGAATAGGGGTGATGAGATCCCCATTCCCTAAATAAGTGGGGCTCCCTCCTATCAGACATTGATGGCACATGCCGTGAAACAAATTAGCATATTGGGAATGTGTATTTCTGCAAATCCTCTATTTTTTTCCTGTAAATATCTTTTAATGACACCAATATGATCTAAGCACTTTAAGGGCTTACCCAGATGTTAACTATTGGTAAGCTTTCCTCAGGATCAGATATTAATAGTAGACAGGTGGAGATCCACCACCCAGGATCTTTCTGATCAGCTGTTCTCTGGTCTGATGCGCTTGTGCACTGAGCTGATTTCTGCGCTGCAGTAACCATGTTTGTTATTGCGGACCAAATTCCCATTGAAATGAATGAGATACATGCTGCAATACCAAGCCTCACCACTTCAGTGGGAACGGAGCTGTCTTCTTCCTACAGAAATCTGCACAATGCATCAGCCTGGCAAACAGGTGATAAGAGGTGTCCCAGGAGGTGGATCTCCACTAATCTACTACTGATTACCTATTCCAGAGGAAAGGCAATCAGTTGTTACAACTGGATCCTTTAAGCTATTGCTGCAAAATCTCAGAGAACAATGTATTGTGGGAATGGAAATTCATAAATTACCATATACTCATATTGGATATCTGACAGCTAGCACAACAGTAAAGATGAAAATGATAGAGGTTTGTATACAATAAACACACAATATACAGTATCATAACAAATCATCGCAAAGCAAACAAAAAGGATACAGTTGGAGAAATAGTCTTTTGAATAGCAGGCAGCATGCCAGCAATGCCCGAGCTTGTAAAGGAGCTGTCCAAGTGCTGAAATGTTACAGCTACTGTATCTAAGGTTAACAGAACATGAATTCGCACAATGGGGGAGAAGCAAGCATTAACTAAACGCTTAAACACGGAGAGGGCAGAATGCTGCCTGGTTTGTGCATAACACACTCTTCATTTTTTTTCTCCTTACAACAAGATTCTCATGAACGTCTTAATGGTTTCTATGGGAAACACAGAGGCAGCGCATATTACAAGTGATCTCCTGCCGCGTTGGCAGGTGTGGGCAATGTCAAATAAATTTATTACAGTCTGTGTTAATAATGAAAATTATAGTAAAACTGGATGAAAGTGTTCCATATCCAGCTAATTTGAAGCTACCTTATGAGACAATAACAAGCTCCTAACAGGTTTTTCTTTTCTTTCTTTAATACTAATTACATTTAATGTTCCTTGTCGCATTCGTTTTCATGGTAATTATATTTCAAAATTTTTGCAATTAGGGTGCAGTTAATATTGTGGAATATCGTAATTATTTTTCATTGTGACACCACCTTTGAAAATTGGTGGCAAAAGTGGTGGTGTAATGATCACATTGTTCGTCTAAATCCGAAATGTAGCAATATGGCAATTGAACCAATTACGCACTACTATTTATAATTACAGGTTTTCATTTCCTATTCTCTTAGCTATAGGCATTTCCAAAACACAGGTATTTAGCATTATAATTGCAGCATAATGGGGATACTTCCTTGGTATGCAATGTTTTATTACCGTTGTAATTATAACTTCCTTGAGCTTTAGAGGGTAAGCAAAATGAGTTAATCATTAACATTAAATTATTTAGTATAAACTACATCTGCTGCCCAAGGAAACCTTAATGAACCCTAGTTAACACTGCATTTTAAGGTTAATCCATCAAATTAATATATACTAGATTAATTTCAAAGTATGTTCAAAGGATTTTAGGTTAGCATTACCAATTGTGTTAGGTAGAGTAAGCTTTATCTATTTTTTATTAATGTGACTTCTCATTAGATATCACAACAAGATTAGAACATGCATGACTTCAACAACAATTTGGGCCCTGCTTGGTCCTAGTTAGGTCTTACTGCAGGTTATATGGTAATTAAGTTCATGCAAAATATATTATACATATACACTTTTTGTTAAACATACAGACATGTATACAGATTGGGACAAGTATAATTTGTTGTTGTGTTGCCTACAGCAATCAAATATAGAACATCTGCAGGCTGCAGTCCACATCTAACACTGGATATAGCGCAAATGAAAATCCAGCACTGACACTCATTGACCAGTCCAAAAAAAGTCATAAGAAAGGATTAAAAACAATGCCCGGTATGACATGGCTTAGTTTTTTCCCCTATGACGGATTTAACAAGAAGTGTGCTGCTAACCTCGATACATCTCCTTCGTTATGTTAACTTTACTTTTCCTGTTGCTAAAGATATGGAAAACAAGAAATGTAGACATTAATTACTGTTTGTTGAGTGTTTATCATGTTCATTACATTTTTCTTTTCTGACCTTTTCTTTATAACTTTTCTTTTCATTTTATTTTTTAGTATAATTAGCTAGCAGTAATGTATATGCTGCACAGTGTGCTGGAACATAATAGAAATCCATTAGGCTTCACTGAGATAACAAATGGAGTCCCTTCCCATTGTTTAGTCCACATAGTCCTCATGATTCGCATTGTTTAAAGGGGTAGTCTGGGATTTTTACTATTGATGACCTATCTTCAGGATAGTTCATCAGTAGTTCATCTGCGGGGTTCTGCTGTTTGGGATTCCCGATGATCAACTGATTGCCTAGCCCACTATCAAGTGCAGTGGGCCGGACATTGTCGTCGGTGGTCAGAACCAGAAATGTAATAGAAATCAATGGGAGTGATGCCTCCTATGACATTCCAACTCCTCACTGTGGTCAAAGCCAGAAGTGTAATGGTAGGTATTGCTCCCATTGATTTCAATAAGAGTGAGGCCATCAATTATACTTCTGGCCCTGACCACCAATTATGAAGTCCGGCCCAGGTTCACAGAAAGCGAGTCGGACAATCAGCTGATCAGCAGGGATTCTGAGCAGTAGCCCTTGTAAATTAAATATCGATAACTTATCTTTGAGGATAAGCCACCAATGCTAAAAGTCCCCGATTACCCCTTTAAGAGGTTTAATAAGTGGGACTGGATCTTTCAAAGATAGTTGTCTTCCCATTGATGATCATGTTGTCAAAACTGCTATATCCCTTGGATGTACATTAATGTTGGGTTATGGCAAGTGCTCGGTAACAATGGAAATCTACTGCATGAATTGAGGAATGGTTTATATCACATTTGACTTTTCAGTAAATGTTTATACCTGACTCCTTTTGATGTGTGAAAGGCCAATTCCTTGATCAAGTAAGTGTGAGAATACTGTGACACTAGATAGACTTTGTCGCATGACATCCTACTACAATTTGATAGCCTTGTATAAAGCACATATTAGTGGTCTGCAGGAACAAAAAGTTATAAAAGCTGATATTATGGGGTAAGCCCTGCAATCTGAATGTTCTATACACTTCGTGTTCAAACCATTTTCATCCAAAAAAGTATTTTATTCAGTTATACTACCAAAGTTAAAGAAAGTACAAAGATGAAAAAGAAGTAAGAGACAAAGGAGTCATATGTAGGTCTCCCAGTCTTACTCATAAATGCTTTCTCAGTGCTAAAGATGTATTAGTCATGATTGGTCCATCTAAATATCATTAAAATTGGACTGTAGTGCATCTAATCATCTATAACACTGCAGATAGAACCAGGATAGTTTTTTATTTGCAAGCCGAAAACTATAATACTAATAACATAATTTGTTTTGATGTCAGCAGTTAATATTAAGTACTCTGAACTCAAGAATCTAACATTTATATCAGCTAAAATATACTCAAAATGGTCCTTAAAAAATGGATAATTTGAAATCCTTCCAATTTCCTTAAGAGCATTATTTTTATTTCATCTGTTTCATTGTTCTGCAATTCCAACTATTGTGCTTTCACTGCACAACGCGAATTCAAAAATAAAACATTACAAGTTATATAAAAGAAGGGGATGAGAATATAATGATTGCCAGTTAACTGAAAAGCAAATTGTCAATCCTTGTTTATTTTTTTTAGAATTTGTCTCAACTATTGTGAAAAATGCATTCTCGTCAGAGAAGGCTCGGGAGGGCGTTGGGGGTGAGTGGGGGGGAGAGAGATCTGTGTACACTATGCGCAGTATCGAATGGCTGTAACAATACCAAAGTAATAGTAAAAGAGCCTATTTTTCCATCTTAAAATAGGTTGAGATAGGTTCGTGACTAGTAGCCTTTTCTGGCCTTTCCCAACTTATTTGAACTACAGACTAAACGTTCATTTACACGTACTGATTACTGCTCAAAATCCGTTCAAACGACTGAAAATGATTAATTCATTACATGTAAACACGGGCATGGTGCACTTTTTATCTGAACGATGATTTTAAGGTGAACTTAAAATCTATCGTTCAGCCGCAGGGAAATAAAGTATCTCTCAATAGATCTCGGCTCTGCAAACAGCTCCTGAAGGCCCATTTACATGCAAATTACCATGATAAAGTGTTAATGGAGGTTAGTGTCCATTAACACTTTATGCAAAATGACAACTAAAACTTTCAATTTTTCAATAGTTTGAAAGATTATTTTTGAGTGTAAATGAACCTTTAAAGGGATTGTCCAATGAAATAAAATTATCCCCTACCCACAGGACAGGTATAACAATTTGATCAGGGTGCGGCCACTACTGGGACTCCGACCACTCACAAAAAACAGGGGTTCTGTAAGTCCCTAAATGAATGAAGCACTGGTCACACATGCACACCATTGCTCCATTCATTTCAACAGCAGCTCAATGACATTTTAAGATAGCCAAATTCCGCTGTAGTGAATGGAGCAGTGGTGCACATGTGTGACCATCACTTCATTTATTCAAGGATCTTCAGGAACCTCCATTCTTGTGTATATAGGGGATAACTTAATTTCACGAGATAACAGCTTTAAAACTAATACTACTTTCTAAAATGTGGTTTAGGGTTCAAATATTTTACTTACTATAAAATATTCTTAGATGTTGCTTTCCACTTTGGTCAAAACTAAACATTTTTGGATGGGAATGATGAACACCTCAAAACAGATATAAAATAGCTTTGGGAAAGCACAGTTATAAAATAACAGTATCAGTCATGCTCATTGACACGTGTTCTCTGATGTTCTGCAAAGGAGAACTTATCCAAAAGGCTGGAGAGCCAGTCTGCAATGTCATGCAGTCATACAGGCCTGGAAGATATGTCAAACGCAAGGGGACCAATGAAGTAGGATTTCATGTGAAAGCAACATTTTAATGGGGGGATTCTTTGAATAAGGCAGGATAAATTCTTGAGGAACACCAATTGTCAATGAGGTAGGATCTAAATCAGAGAAGCTTGTGGGAAATCAAAAATAATTGACATATCTACAGAGAACTATATGCAAAACCTGTGCTACAGGTGACATAACGGGCTCAGTATAAGTGACAGGTACATATCTTTATTATGTAGCCAAGTGACAAACTTTCTATAATGAAATAATACTGAAGTTGTTAATCACATTACAGTCTACAGTATTCACTGTGATATGCGCTTAGTTCTGTGTACAAGATGCTTGCTGCCTTTACAGTTTGAGAAATATACAGTACATTTAGAAAGTCTTCACAACCTTTCACTTTTTTTTATTTCATGTTGTGGCCTTGTACAAATTGAAAAAAAAAATACATTTTCCCCATCATTCTGCACACACCATAATGACAATGTGAAAACAGAAATTTAGAAAACGTTGTCATTTAAAAAAAAAATACAAAACTAACATTTTGCATTGACATAAGTATTCACACCTTGTACTCAGTACTTAGTTGAAGCACCTTTGTCAGCCATTACAGTTTCCAGTCTTCTTGGATAGGATGCTGCAAGGTTTGCACACCTGGATTTGGGGATTTTCCGCAGATCCTCTCAAGCTCTGTCAGCTTGCATGGGGACCATCTTCGGACAGCCATTTCTAGATCTTTCCAAAGATGTTCAAGCCAGGGCTCTGTCTGGGCCTCTCAAGGACATTCACGGAGTGTTCCCTAAGATACTCTTGTGTTGTCTTGGCTGTGTGCTTAGGGTCATTGTCTTGTTGGAAGGCGAATCTTCTGCCCAGTCTGAGCTCCCTTGCACTCTGGATCAGGTTTTCATTAAGAATATCTGTGTACTTTACTCTGTTCAGCTTTCCATCAACCCTCATCAGTATACCTAACCTCTAAACCCCCTTACCCCCTGCTCACAGCATGATGCTGCCACCACGATGCTTTACTGTAGGGATGGTATTGGGCAGGTGATGAGCAATGCCTAGTTTCCTCCAGACATAATGTTTAGAATTGAGGCCGTCCTTGGTTTCATCAAACCAGAGAATCTTGTTTCTCACAATCTTAGAGTATTTTAGGTGCTTTTTTAAGCAAACTCCAGGTGGGCTTTCATGTGTCTTTAACTGAAGAGATGCTTCTTTCCTTCTTTCTGGCCACTCTGACATAAAGCCCAGATTAGTGGAGTGCTGAAGTGATGGTTAACTTTTTGGTAGTTTCTTCCATCTGCACAAAGAATCTCTAGAGCTCAGCCAGAGTGATCATTGGGTTCTTGGTCACCTCTCTTACAAAGGCCCTTCTACTTGGTTTGGTGGATTGGCCAGCTCTAGAAAGAGTCCAGGTAGTTATAAACATCTTCCATTTAAGAATTATGGAGGCCACGGTGCTCTTGGAAACTTTCAGTGTGGCAGTAATTTTTGTAGCCCTATTCAGATCTGTGCCTCCTCCCAATCTTGTCTCTGAGGCAGTTATTTTTCTCTTTATGACTTGGTTTTGGCTCTGATATGCATAATGATCTGTGAAACCTTATACATGGATGTGTCTTTTAAAATTATGTCCAATCAACGAAATTTAATACAGGAGGACTCAAATCAAGGTGTAGAAACATCTCAAAAATGATCAAGAGAAATGAGAGGCTCCCAGAGCTAAATTTCAAGTGTCATACTAATGGGTCTGAAAACTTATATCAATACAAAATATTATGTTTTCATTTTTTACAAATTTAGAAAGATTTCTAACATTCTGTTTTCACTTTGTCATTATGGTATATTAAGTGCAGAATGATGGGGGAAAACTTTTTTTTTTTCAATTTGCACAAGGCCACAAATCATAACAAAATACAAAAAGCTAATTAAAAGGTTTGAAGACTCTCTAAATGCTCTTTAAGTTGAATTAACTCGCTATGCTGTTTATAAAGACCCCTATGTTAATATCTCATGTATTCATCGAGAATATAGATTTTACCCATCAATCTGATTTTATGCCCGAGGCAAAAGCAACACAAGTAGTCTGAGCAACTTGTATATAATGCTTTCTCCACTCATCCATATCAGGCGAAGATAACAGCTATTCCTCACTAATGCATACTTCCTACACATGCACACAAAATGATGAATTCTTCTTGCTCAAGTAGATAATGCTTCTTTACGAGGTCAATAACTGCTGCCAAACATGACTGAGGTAGTTAACAATCCTGGAAGCCTTTGTTAACCAATGAAACAGGTGAAAGCACTAATTAACATTTACTTAAAGGGCCACTCTGGTGATTTTTTTTCATTCATTATGTAGCTATTCTCCCAGTATATATAAGTGAGCTAGCATTACCTTGGCTAGTTATTTCTTTCGATCTGAAACTCCTGTCCTTCTCCTCCTCAGATGGTTAAGTGATCTCAATTCTGACCAGCTCAGATTTACTTGGGGTTATGCTGTCTGAAACTAGTCAATTTTTCTGAGTGATGTTATCAACTCTAGCAAAAAAAACTGCCTAGAGGAGTACAGAGATAGTCCTGTCATAGTTACTGATTATGATCACACAGCTCCAGTCCCACAGCTATAAAAGAGGAGCCCAGAGCTCATCTTCCTGACTGTATACATACGGTCTGTAGCTTATTTAGTAGAACATAGATGTTAATTCTTAAACTGTCCCCCTGACAGGCAGAAATGGTATAGCGTCTAGCTAATGCTGTAACTGTGTCCTAATGCATCTATTACTGTGTACTAGCTGTGCACTAACACCCTTCATATATAATAATATCATTCATAAATTCCTGGTAATTCTCAATGCCATGTGTACATGATTGGTCATATCAGATGTCTGCCAGTGTGTGCCTTTATTGGGCAACTAAACCAATGTTCAGTGATTAGATCCACTTGCTGGACTATGCAATGACTGCCAGGATAGTAAGAACTCCATGGTGCAAGAAAAACCTTCGTAATCTTAACCTCGTTATAATTATTAAGTGTTATTTGTTAATAGGAGTCTGAAAGACTTCAGCCTGTACTGTCAGTTCCACAGTGACCGAGGAAGCCGCCTCCAGCCTTCAGTAACAGCACGCTTGCAAATTAATATAACCATGTTTCACATGGAGTGGTGCATTGAGAAAGTACAAAGTCTATGGCAGCCTTATGCTCTATATAGAAAGCAATGTCAACACACAATACAACAAGGGTCAAACAGTCTATTACCCATCGTATCAATTCAACTCTGCATGTTCCATACTTTGTATGAGTGAAATACCAAATGTAACTATAGAGGCGTTTCAATGTGCAATATAAACTGAGAATAATGTAATAAAGGGAAAATGTCAAAAGTAGCAAAATGAATGTCTTTGTGAACCAGCAACATATGGATGGTTGCAAGTGCGAATTCCCAGTGTTCTGAAGTGTTTCTGCTAAAACAGACACCAAATATGTTAAAACGCTTTATCGTGCGGATGGTTGAGAAACAAACAAATAATTCCCAATGGTCTGTACATTTTCTAATACTAATAATACTGCACTTGTGCTCAGTAAATACTGAATCAATTCCAAGGTAGTCCCACTATAGCAATGGTAACAGAGCTTATGTTACAACCCTGATATTGAGGAATACTTAGCTAAGGCTATGGATACCTTTGGGG
The DNA here is from genome assembly GCF_035609145.1 of Eleutherodactylus coqui. Lineage (NCBI taxonomy): Eukaryota > Metazoa > Chordata > Amphibia > Anura > Eleutherodactylidae > Eleutherodactylus > Eleutherodactylus coqui. The sequence continues at coordinate 72,965,236 of NC_089838.1, forward strand.
CATAGTTTTTGTTTAAATACATGTATTTTCAGGCTTAAAAGCACTCTAGCATTAGGTTTTTGGTTAAAATATTGACCCATTTAGCTGCATCGATGTATCAAAGTATATATCAAGCGTCAGAAAGTATTTCAATAGCAAATCCTTCGGTGAGTTTGTTTGACGCTCAGTCTCCAACCCTTCTCTCGTTTCCTGATCAAACTTCTAAGGTGATTTATGACCAAATCAAAATTGGTTCAAAGAAGAGAAACAGGAGAGAAAACTGACAAACAAGCTCACTGATGGATTTGACTGTGAGCAGCATTCTGCAGCTTGATATAGACTGGGATACATAGAAGCTGCAGAAGCCAAAAAAATGCAAAATTTTTAATAAAACTCTATTGCAAAAAAAATGCTTTCCAGCCACACATACATGCATTTAAGTAATAAAAACTGCCCTCAGAGGTGTCCATAGTCTTTAAAGAAAGCACTTTCTATTCACATATACAATAAGCACTGTATATAAAGCCTATTCATTTCCAATGTATATATACTGCTGTCTGAATATCCCATCAATGACAACATACTGGACACCTTTAAGTCAATACGCAGGAGGTTGTATAAAGAGTTACGATCAGCAGGACTTGACAGCCCATCACATCAATAATAACAACATTTATCTCACATGATTCAATACCAATACGCTTTTATTTGCTTTCTTTGCTAGAGAGAAACTACACAGCAATGAGAAAGAACAAAGTAGTGGATGGGAACATCTTTGTCTAAGTAACAGCCATGTTATTAGCACTGATTGGCAAAATGATCACCATTTGGTTGTTATGTAAACCTGGCAGCACAAACTATTATCATGTTTAAGAGACTGTTATGTTCCAATTAAGCAGAATGCTAGTATTTATCCGATAACACAATACTGTAATGTCAAATTACACCCTATAATGCCTCACAGAGACACGTCAATGGGATAACAATACAGGCATATTCAATTGTACACACCATGAAGAATAAACATGTATAAGGCTGCATTCACACTTCAGTTGGCTATCAGCTATAATTTGGTCTCTCTGTTCCATTTTCAGGGTAGAGAAACGGATTTAAAACCCAAATAAAATGATCATTTTCTCCCACTGATTTCTAAGGGGTTTGCTTCCATTCTAGAGAATACGAGAGAGACATATATCTCTATCTGCATATCACATATCTATCTCATATTTATCTGTCTGTCTCATCTATCCATCCCCTATCCATCTATCCATCCCCTATCCATCTATCCATCCCCTATCCATCTATCCATCCCCTAATCCATCTATCCATCCCCCTATCCATCTATCCATCCCCTATCCATCTCCTATCCATCTATCAATCCCCTATCCATCTATCAATCCCCTATCCATCTATCAATCCCCTATCCATCTATCAATCCCCTATCCATCTCCTATCCATCTATCAATCCCCTATCCATCTATCAATCCCCTATCCATCTATCAATCCCCTATCCATCTATCAATCCCCTATCCATCTATCCATCCCCTATCCATCTATCCATCCCCTATCCATCAATCCATCCCCTATCCATCAATCCATCCCCTATCCATCAATCCATCCCCTATCCATCTATCCATCCCCTATCCATCTATCCATCCCCTATCCATCTATCCATCCCCTATCCATCTATCCATCCCCTATTCATCTATCCATCCCCTATCCATCCCCTATCCATCTATCCATCCCCTATCCATCTCCTATCCATCTATCAATCCCCTATCCATCTATCAATCCCCTATCCATCTATCCATCCCCTATCCATCTATCCATCCCCTATCCATCTATCCATCCCCTATCCATCTATCCATCCCCTATCCATCTATCCATCCCCTATCCATCTATCCATCCCCTATCCATCTATCCATCCCCTATCCATCTATCCATCCCCTATCCATCTATCCATCCCCTATCCATCTATCCATCCCCTATCCATCTATCCATCCCCTATCCATCTATCCATCCCCTATCCATCTATCCATCCCCTATCCATCTATCCATCCCCTATCCATCTATCCATCCCCTATCCATCTATCAATCCCCTATCCATCTATCAATCCCCTATCCATCTATCAATCCCCTATCCATCCCATAGCTATCCATCCCCTAGCTATCCATCCAGCCATTTCATATCTATATGATGTTAGCTAAAGGGTGAAGGACTCTAAATGTTCAACTGTAGGTACAGAGGTGAGTGAATTAGGTGAAGGCTTTTACAGCTGTCGCCATATTTGCCCATACAGACCATTTTTAAAAACACAGGTTTTACACAATGTATTCATCATTTTCTTTCAAACTTAAAAAAAAGCCCATGAATTAATACATCTAATCGGAACAGCGCTGCCATTTTCTTTTGAACTCATTTTTTTTTTCAGAATAAAAACAAATGAGTTTGTTGTTCCTTAACATAAAAGCCACTTCACTAAAACCCAAACCTGCTGTTTGCAATGTATAGATATGCTAACAACATTACAATCCATTATTTGTTGCACTCCCACGCACCCAAGGACATCTAAAACTGTACATCTCTCTAGCTTTTATTGCGTATGTCATGAAAAAGGTACAAATTGATTCAAGGCCTGCACCAAAGACCTTGTGTTTTGTTTGCAGTCATAAAACAGAAATGTGAATATTTTCTAAAGGCTTACTGCGGAGTACCAGCAAAGCCATATGTATTACACGGTTTTACTTCCCTTTATGTAAAAACGCATGTAAACAATAGACACTGGATCAATAAATGTAATGTACGTTTCCAGCAGTGGGTTCATGTCGATATCTCATGCTAGAGTTCTTCAAAACTTTTTCCATGTATAGAACTTTTTTAGTTACTAACACAAGAAGGAAAAAAAAAAAAAAAAGGAACTAAACTTTAAAGTTCTTCCAACCTGCAACCATCAGAGCTGTAGGAAAAGTCACAAGAAACAACAATGATTATAAATATACTTCGAGCAGCAGGGGCCCTGATTTTTTGCCCTGTAAATTTTTGTTGAATTGCTATTCCTGACCTGAAAGTCAGAAGAACCTGTTAGATGTGTGAGAAGGACTCAGTCGGTAAAGATCACTGCACTTTTATAACCACATGATACCTGGTACAAATACATCAAATAGAATGACTGTCACTGCAGCAGAGAGAGCAAAGTGCGAGCCAGTTTCTTAAGCATCTAGGAGAGAAAGCGGAATGGCATGGCAACCCAGGTAGAAAGGAAAGGTCATAACAATGAAAATAACCCAGGGATCTGGGAACGACTGTACCATTACCACAGACTGGAAGAAAACATAGAATCCAATCAGATGGAACAGATTGAAATGCAGCTGCAGCCATCTGTGAATGCCACAGAATGCATTGTGGAAATATTTGGGGATCTGGCACAAAGGAATATGAAGCCCCTTTCCAACTTTGAAATCAGAACATTCAGAAGTAGTCATTTGCAGAGAGCTGATAATTCAGAACTTGGACAAACATTCGCATCTCCAGAGAAAGAGGATGTAACACACGGATCTGGCTGACTGCGAAGAGCTTATGTTTGTGTCAGTAGAGTCTGCTCTGGGATATTTTACTGAAGGGGAAAAAATTGCATCTTGTATCAATATGGAAGAAGCAGCAGAAGTGAATCATGATATGGATGGGCGGATAGATAAGCAGACAGTCACAGATAGTCGCTTACAGACAGACTGACGTATCAAAGGAAAAAAGGGATGAAACGGCAGCGACTGAATATTTATTTCACCGTGGATCTGAAACGGATGGAAATAATTGCTTCTCTATTAGATAAATTAAACAGGGTTTCTCCGCTGTGGGCGAAAGAGCCATATATACACCTAGATTACAGCGCACTTGTTTTTTTGGGTTTTTTTTCTTCTATCATTTTTTTGCACAGAATAACATCTCCTCTCAAACTAGGAGTAAATGTAATTAACTTGCGGATTAAGTTTCAGATAGACAGCTCAACAGCAAACCACAGTTTTCCATCTCACTCCTGGAGTGCTGAGAAAGCAATTGAAGCCATGTAATGGTTTATGATGGAAAAACAGATGCATCTAGATATAATAGAGCATATCATGGCGGTTAATATCTGTTTCAAGGCAAGTGGGAATATAGATAGAATATCATCGTCTGTTATCTTCAAACATGCTTTGTATTACTTGGTGTAATCTATTGTTAAATCGGACATATGGAAACATTGTGAACAATAGAAAAAAAGGTCTTGCCGTGGATTATTATTAGGAATGAGGCCCACTGACGAGTGCAATTTAAAATGCCGGAATTAATATTTTCAGGGAGTACCCAGGAGGTGAGCTATTGTCTGGGAAGTCAGTGATAGGAAATATTTCTATCTACATGGGGTGTTGTGTCTCCTTAAGGAGAGCATCCAAAAAGTGTGTGGAGACACCTAGGGGGTGAGTGGGTAAGGGGATGGCATAGTCTCTCCCCAAGGAGAGCACCCAAAAGGGGTATGGGGACACCTACAAAGTGAGTGAGGAACTTATAAGGCCATGCTAGCTCCTCTGGGTAATTTATGCAAATAAGGAAGATGGAAAAATACCTCTGCAGCGCCACCTATTGGATGGCAGCATTCCTTAGAATTCCTTATTTGCCATCTTGAAAACAAACATGCTGATGTAAATTTTGTCTGGTTACCAACTTTTTGTTCATGGCAGCTTCTAGTTTGCATGTTGCATGACATTATTCTTGGGTATAACTATTTAAACCAATCCTCCGAGCTTGGAGAAACAAAGATTGGCCGCACTGCTATGCATCAGCTTGCAGCATTAGTCTGCATGGATTGGTTAGTCAGAGCAGCATGCATTGTCCTCAACTACCAATGCATATTAATACACAGTGTGCATCAAGTAGTCCAAGAAGCTAGTGTGACCATCTGTCTTTCTCCAGACCTGGAGGGTCACTTTAAGCAGTTCTTTAAAATGAGTTGAAGCTCAAAGGGGTTGAGCAAAAAAAGTGGTAAAATGTAAAATAAAGCAACTTAATACTATGATATTCAAAACTTCGTGGAACACTGAACTGCACCTTCACTCATGTGGTCCCAGAAGTTCAGAGCTTGTCCTATAAGGCTGTGATACACAGCCTCAGTTGATACAGAACTTTCTCACCCCTCCCTGTGTGTCTGTGAAGGGGCTGTCTGTTTGACTCTATTAGCTAATCCAGACTCTGTCTCTGCCATGGCTGTCTGCATGTCACAGCTTACCTCGGGGACCAGGTGCCTGCAAGTGAAATCCGGCAACCGTGAAGTTTTGAAAATTACAGCATATTACTAAGTTGCCTTATTTTAGATTTTGACATTACAAAATGTTTTTTTTTTTTTTGTGCCAAATAGCCCTTTTAATTATTTATTATGTTAAAGGGGTTGTCCAATTGTAGCTTCTTGGTAAAACTCCTTCTGCATTCAGTAACATAACAAATAAACACGTACTCCCCTCTCCCTGCTTCTGCTGTGGCTCCGGGTCTCCCCTCTGACATCATGTATATAGGCTGCCCCAAGCCTGTTTATGGGACACCATAGGCACTGTAGCCAATGACAGAGCTCAGTGATCAATCGCTGCATAAACTAGGCAGGACTGCAGCCTGTAAACCAACACATGTGCGGACGATCGAGCAGGCCATAGGACACAACGCGAATGGGGGGAGGCGAGTATATGTCTATTTGTTATGTTAGTGCATGCAGAATGGGTTTTACCAAGAAGCTACGACTCGGCCAACCAACAGTATATGTACTAGAGGCAGTACAGGCAGCTGAAATAACTATGCTGAAGGCTATATTCTGGCTAGACTCTCCTCATCCACATGGCCTTTGCAAACCTACAAAGAACTCCCTTCTCTCAAATCATAGCAATATTAGTAAATACCATGTAGAAATGATCAAAGGGTAATTGTACTCACCTTTCCTGCAGGAAATGAATGGAAGCTGAAGGTTCTATGTACTCTACGAAGCACTTTAGCAGTTTCGCTCTAGCAAATAGTGAGAACCCTATGGCATTTCTGTATAATATTGTGAGTTCTCTGAAACTGGAGCTAGACTTTAATCAATTAATAATGAAGCAGTGTACAAAATCAGAGTAGTTCAGTATAGGATTATAAATTGAAAAGAACTGCATTGGTAACCATTCTGAGACTATTTCTCTATAGTCACAATGGTGCTGGCCTACCTTTGGAAGTTTTAATTATGGCCACAAAAACAGGACCACCTGTGGTTCAACTGCACACTATCGTGATTTATATGTGGTTGAGCTGAGTCGTAGGATCTGCCGGTGTTTCGGCTGGTTTGCATTATGATGCACCGTAGATTTTGCATGCATCTTTTTGTAGCCAAAAACTAGAAATCTTCACCCTGTCACTAAACGTAGATCATGGGGGCATGCTTGCAGTCAGTGACAGCAATCATGTCGCCATCCTGTAGGCACCATATTTCAGTGCCTACTGCTCATTGAATTGGTTTGGGACTTTACAATATGATTCTTTATGACTTTTGCAACAGAAAGTCTATTCCTGCAGGTACTTGTGTGACCCTGGTACAGAGAAGTGCCATGGGCAATACTATTTTTTCCCCCAAAATTAATGGTCAATGACAAAGAAAGGCAATTTTTCTATGGATTTACTGTTTAAGCTGCTTGGGTAAAATCTTCATGGATATCCAAATGTAGATCTGCATGTAAAGCAAAGCAAACAAAAGCTGCAGATTTTGCTGCAAATTTGATCTCTGAATGTGAACCCAGAAGGTGTAATTGATGTTTTATAGCATGGGCGTAACTATAGAGGATGCAGGGGATGCAGTTGCACCCGGGCCCATGGGCCTTAGGGGACCCATAAGGCCTCTCTTCCCCATATAGGGAGCCCAGTACTATGAATAAACCATTATAGTTGGGGGCCCTATTCCAGGTTTTGCATTGGGGCCCAGAAACTTCAAGTTACACCTCTGTTTTAGAGCATGATAAAGGGTACAAGACATAACACATAGTAGTTTTCAATGAGAAGATACTACTGGAAAGTTGGTAAGTAAAACGGAAGGAAGTGATTTATAGTTAGTGACAAAAACAGAAGAAAACATTTACTTAATATCTTGCTGCCTCATTTTTCATGCAACTGTTTGTTCAGAGCTTTTAGGCATTGTTGATTAAAATTTGCATTAATTGAACAACAGACTACACTTGCCATGCAGCTACTAATTGATGCTGATCTAAATAAATCAATCCTAGGAACTGCTTTTTTGTAAATTCTGACCAGGAGATTCTTGAAAAGCAGCTCCCAAAATGGCTCACTAGAAGGAATCACTTTTGAAAGTACACCCATAGTACAGATGACTTCTGCCATTCAAGCTAAAATACTTTCTGCAAAATTGCCTTTCATTGTTGGCCATGTGCTTAGCTGCACATACCATAGCAAAGGCTCTTCTCTTTAAAATGTTTTGAGTTTCCATAATGTAGCTGTATGATCGTATCCATATTACGACCACAATACCTAGAGCTCCTGCAGTTCCACTGAAGTGGATTTAAGCTACGCATATACAAAAGTAGTATTGGCTGATCTGTCATCTGTCGGATTGTCGGTGCAAACCAGCCACATAGTTGACTAATAAAGCCAACCAAAGAGCCAAATTATAAAAAAAAAAAAAAACACACAGGGCTTGCAAAAAACAACAAATGACTGGCTGGAATATTCTAAATGCATGGATCACATATTTGGCAGACTGACGTTATCAGAAAGAATTGTTTGTGTTACATTTTCAAATAATGGTTGGCTTAAAAGGCCAAAAGTAACCACTCCTGCTAACTTTTCTCTTGGGTTTATGGGCACCTTTAGAGCACCACAAAACCCTAAGGTGATGTACTAGTATGTTCAGTCCTGTAGAACCGCTGGAGGTCTGAAGCTATTGACTCAAAATAGTAAAATCCATCATTATTGTACTGAAATATCTTCAAATCTATGACATAGCATTCTAGACTTCTCATTCTAAATATTCTTTCTAGGCCAATAAACCAATATCATGCATGGAAGTCGACACCACCAAAATATATAATAAACCTTTTTAATCCAATATATTCTGGATAGCAACATTTACAGTTCAGCGAATCACCAATAAGAAAGTGCTGTCCTGACATCCCTGGAGAAAGAATATTTTAGTATGAAAATGGCATGGCTCAGGCTGGTCTTACACTGTATGAACAAGAAAAACTGGTTTAAGCTAAAGCAGCTGCCACTTCTAAACTCCAGTATTTCTTGCATCACAGTATCAGCATGGGGATAGGAGAGAATGGTCTTGTCAAGTAAATCTGATCAGCTTCTATGAGAAATATTATTTGAAAGTGGATTTGGGTAAAGCTGAAGATGTGGCAAGAATGTAAACCACTCAACACAATGCGTATAAACAGCCACATGAATTCCCACCACCCACCGCCTAGAGAGCCCACCTGGGCCAGAGGTCAAAGAGTCAGTCTAATCCTGCTTCCTCTTCCGCATTTTCTTCCTCCATCTCCCTGTTCATGCAGTAGCCTCTGACCACAGAGATGCAGTTTTGTGTAGGAGTAGTAGCACGCCTACCTAAGGCTTCACCGCCAGAATTAACGAACAGGCTGCAGACTTCAGAGCCAGAAGTAGGAAATGTAGAGCAGAAGTTGTCCACCGCCATCTTCACTAACACACACATCTACCTCATAATACAGCGTGCCCCAGAGAGCAGCCAGTCATCCATCCCCCAAGCTTGCTGCTTGCAATGCCTTCCACAATATGAAGCTCTGTGCTATACCATAGTACTAGATGCCCAGCTACAATTTCTTTGTCCAAAAGAGCTGCCCCTGCCCTGCACCATCATGTGAGTGATAATGTGTCCCTGGCATTAAAAAACCCTGTCAGTGGCAGGGTACACCTGATCATGGACACATAGTCCAACAAGTATGGCTAGGGATGTTACATATCCTTAACAGCACACTGGGTCAATGTCCTGCAGGTGGGGCATGAAGTCAAAAGCAGTAGCTCACATTTCATTGTACCACCAAAAGTTGTGGGAAATGTATCCTTGTCTGTTCCCTCCACACTAATCTCTCCTCCACTACCTCTTCATACCACCTTTTAATACCTTCCACATTGCTACAGATATCCAAATGTGACCACCATAACGTGGTGCACATGGTAAGAACCAAACTCCTGTCCTAAAATTCATATGTCTAGGGTGCACAGCCACACAACCCAAGAGCTGTTAATGGCTTTACAGGCACAGGCTGCCATGTGGCTGACCCAGCACAATCTGAAGTCAGGCAAGGCTGTGTGTGACAATGGGACCAACCTGCTGGCAGCCCTTTGCCTCAATAATCTCACACACATACCTTGGCTAGCCAATGTGATGAACATAATAGTGCAGCACTTAATAAACAATTACCCAAGTTTACATCTAGTAGTGGAAAAGACCAGGAAACTCCTTACACATCACAAACCTCAGTTATTTTATTTGGACAGTGGGACCAGCCAGATGACACTCTTAAGCCTGACCCTATGTGGAATGTGGGTCATCACCTTTAGGTACTTTGAGGCATATGAATGCTTTTTATGCTGCAGTGCTTGCAGAAGGATTGTCACTTAGCCCATATTAAAACATCAGATAATTACTGGGTGGCCACCCTCCTTGATCCCTGCTTCAAGGCCAAAATTACAAATTTCCTTCTGGCAGTGGAGAGGGACTTCAAAATGCAGTGCTACCAGGACAGACTGTTACATAACCTGAGCACAGCATTTCTCTATGGCTGCAGAGATGCAATCTTTATTGCAAGATCAGTGAGACTATGGAACTTTCTTTCATACAATATTGTGATGGTTGATTCATTGTACAAGTTCAAGCGGGGCCTGGATTCTTCAAAATATTATCATCACAAGTTATGGGTACTAGTTTTAGAGAGATAAGACACTGTTCCCAGGCTTTATTTCGATTGCTATTTGTGGCATCAAGAAGGAATTCTTTTTTCCTAATATGGGCGAATTGTCATCAGCCTAATTTTTTTTGATGTTTTGCCTTACTATGGATCAGCACAGTTGAATTACAGATTGGATTTTATGGACCTGTGTCTATTTTCAACATTATCAACTATGTTACTATGTAAAATTACTGTAACAACTGAAATTGGATTCCATTATCCAGTGGATAAAATAGATTTTAAATTAATGCTGGGTACATACTCCTGCAGTTTGTTGATATTATTGTTGCCGATTCAGCAAAATTACAGTAATGTATAATTCTACCAATATTTTTATCATGTCCTTATTAGCAGGAGCATCATGGACTTGTTAAATATTCTACTTATTCTCTTATAAAAAATATATAGATAAAATGAAAATAAATTGCTACAACAAAAAATGTTTTGCAGTACTTTGAATTTTCCAGCAAGAGGAGAGAAATTAATGATGCAATTAAATTTTTGCAAGTTTTTATTATGTTTGCTTATTGCAAACATTCCCCAAGTTCTGTATAAAATATATTTTATGAATTCAATATATCAAGACAACTGACAGTACATTTAGAGACTACAAAGCCAATTTTTGTCTTTAGCTGTATCAACTGTATTTTCATCTATGCTTAACATTATTTACTTGTTACAAACAAAGTAAAACTCAGGCTAATAGAGATGGATCATTGTGTCTCTGAGCATTTCACTTCCAGTAACTATATCTAAGGTTTCCAACCTTTTGTACTTTGTGAGCCCCAGTCAATTCAGTGATGATCAGGAGTCACAGCCAACTGAGAAATGGAAGAAAGACATATTAAGATTCTTCAGCCAAAGTTAGCAGTGGTTGAAAAAGGAAGAAAAAATATAAAGGAAAGACTAAGGCTATGTTCACACCTGCACTATTACATTCTGTCAGAGGCTCTGTTGGAAATTCCGTCACTTTTGACAGGAAGAATATTGCATCATGCAGCGTTATTCTTGATCTCAAAATAACAAAAGACCTCAACAAAACCCTCAACGGACCCTATTATGAGTCAACCAAGTCCATCAGGTGCTGCATGGATTTGACATACAAGGGATCCATTACAGCTATACAATAAATAGAATTCATAGTGGAAATGTTGAGAAAGCCTTTGCTTCATTTGTATCCACTCCTGTGTTTGGAAAAATACCTCCACTAAAAATATATGTGTGAATAAAACCTTAAGGGGTTCTGTCATTAAAAAAAAAATCTATACTTACCTATTCCTCCCCTATTAGTCTACTTACCAGATCTTCACCTCACCTATCTTCCCCTGGCTTCTGCAGTCCCAGGTGGGTGGGGGTAACCTCATTTCAGCTGGCTGATTCTTCTCCTTCTTGTGAGGTTACGTACATTACAAGCAGTCTTCTTCCTGCCAGCCAATGTATGTTATGTCACAGTTTACAGGCCAGCAGCGGGAGTGCTGATCTACTTCAGAGATTTTTCATGCAAGCTGTCTCTGAAATAGATTAGCATTCCTTCCTAGCCAGTGAACAATGTGACCTTCACTGACCGTCCCAGAAGAATCTGAGGAATGCAGCCTTCATAACAAGCCGGCCGGCCTGCGGTGAGGTGACTTGGGGTCACTGCAGAAGCTCAGCGAGCAGAAGATGTGGTAAGGAGACTGATAGGGGGGGGGGGGGGGAATAGGTAAGTATAGAATTTTTATTTATTTTTTAATGACAAAACCACTTTAAATCATGATAAACACTCAGGGATGAAGCTACTATATGTGAAGCATAAGCAACTGTGCAGGATCCTATAGACAACTGCAATTCTTCCCATTGTCTACCATATTGCATGTAAAGAAATGTTAATGATTCCTTTGGTTCACAATTACAGAGTGCAATATGACAGGTAAATTATTACATCAATGAAGGATGTTCTAAAGAGGCTGACCTACAGAGATCACTTCGAGATCTCTTACACTCCAAGGGGCACACACAGCGTTTTTGCACAAGAACCCTCTTCTGTCTAACAACCATTAAAAAACAGAAGGAACAAGTTTTGTACGAGTATTTGTTACCTTCTTCTGTCCAAGTCTGCCCCTGTAAAAAATTTGGCACTTGGCCAAATCTAGTAAGTTTTATTCTTTCAGTCTTTATCTATTCAATTAGAGACTGGCCGAAGTTAAGCAATTAGTAATAGTGTAAGTTTTAAATATTAGAAATACATATTGAAGATAATAGGGTTGGCATCTGTCTGCAATATGGAATATCAAAGCCTTATGGTAGCCAGTATATCCGGTCAAAACTCAAGGTGCCCATCATGAGGATCACAACTGAAGATCACAAGCCAAATGTGCCTTCCGAACCACTGATCTTGGCGATATTTGTAGGTTTTTACATCATCGAGTAGCTGTATACCACACAGGATAGCAGTTTATTCCTTTAGTGTAAAACATATATCTCTGCTTATAGCTGTAGTCTAATCAGATATAATATAGGTGATGGCACAAGCAGAAAACTCTCAACGATATTGCAATTTTTAATATTTATTTAGCAAACATTTGTCATTAAAATCCCCCTATATGAAGTAATTCTGATCTAATCATCTTTTATTCTTCATCATGTTTAATATGGAAAAAAACCCAAAAGACTCCTAATCCCAAATATAGAGTTTGTTAGGTTTTTCTTAAAACTAAGCTCTAGAAAGTAGGTTATTTTTTCATCTTTATGCTTTGCACACTGTGTTTACTATTCATTCTCGATTAAGTGATCTAATATAGGAGATACAACACCAAAACAATTAGCCAATTAAAGGCAGAATGATTTACATACGATGGAGCTGTAACAGAATGATTGTTTAATGACAAAGGAGAACCATGCATTTCCATCGTATATTAATTACATTATGCTTACTCCAACTTGATTCTTCATTAGTGATTCCATTAAAGGAAGATCAGAGGTAGAAAGTGAGCTTTTTCCACACAGCAATTATAGTGTCAAACTTTTACAATGGAAAGGTTGCCTTCATTTACAGCGTAGTTCTACCAGTTATGATTGATGTTGCTTTTTCAGATGATAAACCAATTATCCCAATTACATATTGTCATTTTAAGAGTGTTTAAATCACATTCATCTTGAGCTGAGAATTTTGATGATGTTCAATAAAGACTTTTGGTGGTTTAAAGGGATAGATATTATTAACAATGACATTATTTTAACAGAGGGGGTGTAACAGATACAGTATGACCACTTGTGAAGTCTGCATGTCAGGTATATTATATTACCCTAACTGAGGGCAGCATAGGATCAAGGGGGATGCAGAGCTCTGGGATATACATTGTATTTTTCTGAGTGGATTCAGTTCTATGAGACTACGAGTTCAGCTAAACAGATCCTTACTGTTGCATGAGAGCTTTACCCGTATGCACAGTCATACAATAAGCTGTCAATCATCGTGTAGATATGATAATAGGGACTTACAGTCTCACTCTGGGTCTGGGCAACTTTCTGAATGAAAATACTGAATCAAATCATATTAACCTCTATATCCTGAGTGCAACGTCAACCCTACAGATGTGTACTTCCTTCCATTTTCTCTTGGTTTAACATATCCTGGGATGTGTGATATAAGATGACCAACATTGAGAAAGAACATGGTTTTGTGATACTCTGTTGAGAGAGGTGTATGATATTTGTCTATGCCTGTTGAGGGTTTTGCTACCATGTCTCGATAATGTATTGAATTCGTATTGTGAAAAATTGCGATCTCAACCTAAATTGGTGCAAAGTTAAGGGCGGACACAACTGCATATTTTATCCTTAGGAGATCTAGTGGATTGGCTTTAAAAAAAAACCAAGATCTGCATAAAAACTGAAAAGCCTTCATTAATTCCAGATAGTCTTAAGGCCCATTTAACATAATGATTATTGCTCAAAATTTGTTAAAAAGCCAGCTAAAAGTCAGCAAAGACTCTTATCAATGGCGAACACTGAGTTCTCAGCGGGATACCACTGATACTATTCTATCAGCTGGTATCCCTCTCATAGCTTTCAGCAATAGCTGTGAGAACAAAGCAGCTGCATGCAGATAACAGTGCTCCCACTGTCTTCTGCATACATCGTGCGCCTTCATTTACACAATAATATACTCTTAAGTAGCTAACTAGCTACTTAAGAGCTTTCTCGGGGTGATCGCTCAAAACTGTCACTCAAATTGCCATTTGAGCGATTTTTGAGGGATCATCTTTCCACTTAAAGGGGCCCTTATACTACTGATACCTGTTAACTTGCTGTAGCAAAAGATTCCATGCATTGAAATGAAGCTGGGAATGATTAACACCAGCATTGTGTTTGTGAAAAGGATTTTACCAATATTTAAATCTATCCAAAACACCTCACTTCTTTTTACTCAGATGGTCATGTGATCTCAATTCTGGTAGCTCAGATTTATTTGGGGTTATGATGTCTGAAACTAGTCAGTTTCTCAATCTGACTGATGTTATTACATGGACCCTAACACAGAAACTGCCTGGAGGGGGACAAAGACATCCCTGTCATATTTATTGATGATTACACAGTTGTAATAGAGAAGATCACAGCTCATCCTCCTGACTGTATACGTATGATCTGTAGCTTGTTTGGAATGTAATGATAATTAAACTTTCCCCCAGAAGGCACAGATGGCACAGCCTCTAGCTAATGCTGTGTTTATGCATCATGGGACTGATTTGAAAGTGAAAGCAAAATTTTCACCATCAGGATGATGCCTGATAATTGATAAACATCAGACAGAACCCTGTACTACATTCAAGTGGCTTCATACACAGAGAAGACATCCAAAGTGTAAAAGGCAATCAGATGAGGGGGGCAGAGATGGAAAAATGTGTTTTTGTATGAGTGGCCCTTTAAGTCTATGATTACCATAAAATAAAAAGTGCAGATAATTAGGGCAGATTAGTAATGTCAAAAAATATGGTTCCCACATTTTCTGTATATATATATATATATATATATATATATATATATAGTTCTCAAATATTTGACCATATAACTGCAACTGTATTTTAATGCTTGTAACTGGCATAAATAATGCGTTAAGCATTTCATTTATGTGTTTCATCTTCCATACACAAGAATGGTGAAAATCTGGAAAACTGCTCTCTCTCTAGCTCCAGGATTATACAAAAGAATAGTGCAGCATGCCACAGTTAAAGGGGATGCATATTCAGGTTGGATGAGTGTGACGTGTTACTCTAGTTACAATGACTGTCTGAAAAATATCACGCTGCGCATTCTTCATCACACTCAATGACACCTGCATTGTCTAACATCCCAAGCTCAAGGTAAGGTGTCTGTCTATAAAATTATGGTAATGTTGTCATCTCAAGTATGTGTCTCCTAATGTCACAATACTATTGTCAATCTTGCCTCACTTTTGCCACAAGACAACATCGGTAGTGATTTTTTCCAGAGAAACTTGTCAAAAGTATCCAAGTTCATAAAACATTTTCTTGCATATGAAGACAATGCAGCAGGAAGGAACTTCCTAATTGCTGACATATTGCAGAGTCTCAAGGCTTCTTCTCAGAGTTGAAAAGAACATTTTGTTTTCTTTTTCCATTAAGTTTGTTTGCAAGAATTAGACTGTAGAGTCTAATTATCAGCCTTCTGGTAATGAAATGATGGTAAAACTACAAATGTGACCTACACACTATGAGGGCTCATTTAATAACATGTTGGCCAAGTACTATTACACAGGTCACAGAGCTCTTGATTCCTTCTAATATTCCAAATAAATCACTGAAATGCGTATATTATTCTATGAAATACATGTTACGGCTAATGGAACTTTTTAAAAAGTGTAAGCTTTGTGTCCTACAATGACTGAGAGACATGTATCAATATCTTCCTCTTGAAGATGTATATGTAAGCAGCAGGTGACTACTACAGTGTCCCAAAGACTGCCAATTATGGCCCCTTCAACAAGTACAGCTATAACGACAGTGGTCTGCCCAAAATACCCAGCCATTGTAGAGGTACTCTACATACAGGAACGGGACTCTTAGCATAAGCAATCAGTAACAGACTATGATCAGCAGATTCAGTCAATAATGGTCAAGTAATTTACAAATCTCACAATGGTATAAGTCCCTTCGCATGTATCATAGCGAAAATGCTGGACATAAAGATGAAACCCACAGAAACTAGAAGAGCCAGGAGTAGCCATTCTAATATAGATGAACCAAAATTACTTCTTGGAGCTGAACACTTCCTAAGTTAATAGAAAGAACTAGTATGGTAATTACTAAATATAATGACATCTAAAGAAAAGTTTCCTTACAACATACAGTATGGGACTCCAAAGTTTTGACGTGTAAACAAGCAAATACAATTTCCAAATCTAATCTTCCTCATGTATATAATAAGTAATCAGCATTATTTATTATTCACTATCTGTATCAGATCTCAAGATCACTACACGTTGCTTTGCTAATAAAACACAAGATTGCTATTACTTTGATTTCATAATTTATGTGAATGTCCCCATCATCTATTAAAGGGGTTTTGTCATTAAGAAAAAAAAAAAAATCTATACTTGCCTATTCCTCCCGAGGCAGTCTACTTACCATATTGTCTACTCACCGATCTTCTCGGGCTTCTGCAGTCCCCTGGGTCACTTCACTGCAAGCCAATCAGATTCTTCTTCTGTTATGCAGCTGCAGTCTTGTTCCGGTAGGACAGTGTGGGCTACGTTATAGTATTGGAGTGTTCACTGCCTAGCAGGAAGCGCTGGAAGCTATGCTGGGCTAATGCCGAGACTGCGCATGTGTGTTGTCTCACAACGATAGTATAGGAATTCTTGCGTCGAGACTGCGTGCATACACAGTCTCGGCATTAGCCCAACATAGCATCCAGTGCTTGCTGTTAGGCAGTGAATGCTATATCACTAGTGACATAGCATACATTGACCTGCAGGAAGAAGACTGCAGGTAATGGATGCTTCAGTACCGGAAGATGACGAATCAGACGGCTGGAGGTGACCCAGTGGGACTGCAGGAGCTAGGAGAAGATTGACGGGGAGAAGGTGCAGTAAGTAGACTGCATGGGGAGGAATAGGTAAGTATTGATTTTTTTTTTTGTAATGACAGAACCCCTTTAAGGAAAACATCAACACAGACCAGCAGGGCTAGAACATTAAACAAAATAATGAATTTCTTTTGCCCAGATGCAGGAATCAGCTATTACAAATACCTAAAAACAATCAATACATCCACTTCTAATACGTCCACAAGGGTATATAAGCTTATCCCTAACTAAAAGACAGTACATACACGAGCACAACAACAAAGCAGCTTCCATGTCTTTACACAATATGCCTTCAAGAGATTCAACGAGCTTATTGCTCTGTAAACCTCGCTCTACCACACTACGTCTCCACTGACTTTGGGTCAAAGGTGATAAAAAGACTGGAAAACACAACTATCAAACTACAATGAGTACAACAATATTGATAATAATTTCATCAGATAGTACATAAAGAATATGAACACGTTAAAGTCAGAAAAACCTGTAGCCAAAGACTACGATATTTATCTTGTCCCTTGACCACTGTGCCTAAAAGACACATTTTACAGTCTATTGTACAGCAAATTCTGTGGGTGAAAGTGTTTACAGATCATTTACAGTCAGAATGCAATGGACGGGCCAGATACTTCATTACCGAGTGGCCCCATCAATATATCTCTGCATCGAATAAAGAGCTTTGCAAATATACTGCAATGGCCAACCTCTTCCCATTACATAAGAGGAAGGAAACGAACCCAATATGCAATGTGTATTCTGCATCGGTAGCAGGGGAATATGTTGCATCTGCTATGAGTCATCTGCTTATCTAAGCTCTGAAAGACGTAGGAGACCAATTTCTGAACTGAAAAAAAAACCAACTTACTATATTACAAACAAATGACAAAAAGAATAGGCAACTGGTGTTACTAGAGTATTATAGAAAGTCATATTGGGATCTTCGGCGCCTACACTACTTGATATGTTAACAGATACTAGGCTTCTCACAGATGTGACGCTTTGAGCCCCATAAATCTTGGTGTGATGTCTATAGTGAGTGTTTAGGTCATGGCAAAAAATATGTATTGTACAAGTTAAATTTACCAAATTTAATTTTATAAATCTCCAGAGAACTCCATGTAGACAAGTACTCCACCGCTAAACAAGCATGTTAATTGTTTAACAGGATACACTAATTGTTGTCAATATATTTTTCAGCCAATTATTTTATGTCAATGTTGATTGTTTTATGTCAGCTCCAACATAACATAAATCAATGCAATCGGATTTTAAACTACTTCAGTAGTAATATTTTATAGAACGATATGCATTGGTTAAACCAAGCTTAAAGTGGTCTTACGAGACTTGGAAAAACTTTGACAGGCTTTGAATTATGTAAATGACATATTCATCTACTCTAGCGGCTCCCCGTCCAGCAATGGTGCCCCAATGCCTGCCACTCAAACCCATAAGGAGCCAGCTGTGATCACGTACTGTTCATTGTGCATGCCAGCTTGCTTCCTCGAGATTTCGAGCAACGAGTACCAGGGCTCCAGTACTGGATGGAAGCCACTGGAGTAGGTATGTCAATTTTATTTCTTTTACACCATTCTAAGCCTGTGAAATGTTTTAAAGTCCAAAACCCTTTAAAAGATTGCCAGCTGGGGCAATCAAAAATATGCAAAATAGCATTTTTAGTTGGACAATACATTGGCCAATCATCCCACAATCATTACTGTGTAAAAACCGTGCAAGAATCTATGTCATTTTGACAGTCAAGAAATTGAGATCGTTGTGGCTTGTGACTAATTCGGAGGTTACCATTATGTAATAATATGATGAGTTACTGTTATGCTATGTTTATGTTTCAGAGCTGACAAGAGTGAGAGTCATGACTTATCATTCAGAGCTTTTCTGTGATTTTGACACAAACAGAAAGCTGATTATTGCATAGTAGGAGTATGCAGGATGTTGCCACACACAATTAATTCAGGGCAGATATTGCCAAGTCGTTCTCTTTAGGAATAGATATTCTCTAATAGTTTCCCTGCTTTACATCACAGTTAAGTGAAATAAGAAAAAAATGTGGTTATTGAGTAAATCTAAGAACAGATATGGCACACAGTTGAAAAAGGAATTAGATTTCCCTGTTCCTGTGATCTGTCCTCCTTAACACATTCTAGATTTTTTGCATGATACTTAGCACTTGCAAAAAACAAATATCTTTGAGTCTAAGAAGCACAATCACTAAACTCCCAGACCAAGAGAACCTTACTTCAGTGCCATATGCAAAACTAGTAAGTGTAGAACATGCCTGCTAGATCTTCCAAATAAACTGATATAACAGTGCATACATTTGAAGGAAAATGTTGAAGGGACACTAACTTAAAATTAAAAATCACTGGAAAAGGCAAGAGCATGTTTTCTTGAAGACTGTTGTGTTCCGGGGCTTTGGCAAATAAATGTTTACTTCTATGTTTACTTGTAGGACAACCACCTACCATTTGGTATTACTAGGAAAACACAAATCAGGTTACACTGCATCTACTGAATGATGGACCAAGCTCTGCATGCAAAGCTGGTAACAGCCTCAAGCGAAATGCAAATTAAAGACCTCTCACTGTCTAACCTGCCAACATAAGACGAGATGACTGCATCCAAACCACCATGCTCTGCTTAGTCTCTAGTGAAATCCCAACACTGGACTTTGAATCTGCAGGTATAGTGGCACTCACTCATATGTTCCTCTAGGAGTATCTTACAGAACATTGGTTGGACCTCTAATTCCTGTAGGACATACATGGGCTCAGTAGAACTAGGAGTAGAGTTACTGTGGTTAGAATAGAAGTTGGGTGCCCGATACTGTTAGCAGCTCCTAATGAATTGTGTTCTATCACTATATCAGACCTTCATTAATGCTGCTCCTATAGAATAAATAAAGTACTGTTATTATTGATTTAATCTGTAGAGAATTCTTCTGTATTAGGTTTATACTTGTATCAGATGATGCTCAATATGAATCTACTAATGCTAAAGTAAGTTTACAATGGTTGCACAGCAGTGGACTAATATTAGTGTGGAGATTAATAAGCACAACAGTCATAGGGCGTAAATGTACAACTATCTCTGACCCCTATCTTTAATGGCTATATAGCATTTGCTATTATAATAATGTTGCTTTTCCAACTGCATGATCATGTATGTAGATACAATGCCGGTACACTGCATTATAAATAAGTAATAGTTATTGATAGAGACCCTTCACGCGTCTCTTTTAGAACTCTTTAAGGCTAAGTTCACACTAGCATCTTTTGTTTCCACCTAGCTGTTCCGCCGTAGTTGTAGCCGAACGGAAAGAAATTGCTTCAGTTTTTCTGCCCATGGACATGGATTGAAACTGAAGAACTTCAGTTTCAATCCAGTGGTCAATTTTTTGTTGCCATTCCATTTTTAGAATTGAAGCATAAGCGCTAACTGCTTTTATTCCCAGTTCAAAAAAACAAATCAAGATGGATGGCAAAGTTTACATTTTTTCTTTAACATTGCTGTCAATAGAAATGGATGCGAAAGGAAAGCTATCTGTTTGCTTCCATTTTTCATTTGTTTTCTTTCTGTTTAGCTGCTCCTACAATGACACAGCTAGATGGAATTAAGAATGCTGGTATGAACGGCCCTAATGCTCATGCAACAAGTATTTAGTTGAAAGGGTTTAATTCATGTTCTCAAATGCTTAAAGAATTCTGACCTTGCCCTGTTCTCACCACAGACAGCCCTGCAGTAGGCTGCTGAATAATAACCACATCGCCCTTTTCCAAGCACCGTATTGGTGGGGTTTATTTTTTATCGCTCATAATTCTTTCTAAACTGTAGGCTAGTTTGTATAGCCCAGTGTTTCTTAGCTCCAGTCCTCATGGAGCCCCTACAGCACTGGCATAACATGCAGTTGCACCCGGGCCCAGGAGCCTTAAGGCGCCCATAAGGCACGCTCTTCTCCATACAGGGAACCCAGTACTAGAAGAATATGGCATTATATTTGGGTGCCCTGTTACAGGTTTTGAATTGGGGCCCAGGAGCTTTAAGTTATGCCTTTGTATTAAGCGGTTAAGAGAAATTGGGGGCCCCCAAGATAAACTTTTGCACCTGGTCCATGAGCCTTTAGCTATGCCCCTAGCTTATGGGTCATGTTTTCAGGATGTCCCATAGTAAGAACACCTGTGGCAATGTCTGAGGCACTGACAATAATTACATCACCTGTGTGATACTGAGGACATCCTGAAAACATGACCTGTTGGGGCTCCATGTGGACTGCAGTTGGGAAACACTGGTATAGCCCACCCACCTAGAGCGGAAAACTCCAACCTTTTATACCTTGTGGCCACATGCAACTTTCATTGATGGTCGGAAGCCCCATTTAGGTAACAAATGTTAACATATTACAGGTGATAAAACACAAAATCATAAAACTTTCAATTTGCAGGTTGACATGCCAGTTTGAAATTTGAAACATTGTTATTCTACCATCATATTACCACTGTTTGGGGTATATGATATGTCACTAAGATTCTAATCTAAATGTCACATTCCAGCTGTACACATGGCTATAACTCAAGCCTACTATGGCGAGCCACACAGCAGAGGGTTGCGAGACACGTGACCCCCAAGGCCACCGGTTGGGCACCTATGACCTAGAGTTAAACTCATCCTCCCATAGATTAAAGGTCTCATCTCTACTTGGCTTTCCTGGCCTGTTTCTATTTGCTATGTTGTATCCTTGTCGAGATGTCTATTCATGTATTTAATAAAAATAGATTATACAGCACAGTGCATGTTATATGCTGCATGTTAAGAATCTTCCAGAAATAGGCAGTCAATGTAAATGCAAAGCAGCTTGAGAAATCGGAGTCTTATTTTTCTGTACTTGTACATATATTCTAAATATAAATCATATTTCTGTGCTGTAAGACATTTTTGTCATAATGAATGATGATACAGTGGATAGAATGGCAGAGATACATCACACGTACACCAAATACATAGTGCATGATGAGGATTATCTCAGCACATTTCTGGAAACAGACATAAACAAAGAACAACTAATGACATACTGTATCACTTAGAGCTCGACAGAAGGTTCTTACCACTGCTGGAAGGCTGCTGTGAGCCTGAGCATGCTCTGAGCAGGTATGAGTTAGGAGAAAACTCCTCATCAGGGTTAGTGTCCATGATCTGATGAGAAGTATTGCTGTCTAGCAGTGGCATCTGGCAGCCTACGGGTGGAGGATTATGGGAGCTGGGGAGTTGTGCAGATGGTAGTAGGCTAGACGAAGATGTAGATGGGATGGGACGACCTGGGAAAGAGCAACAGGGATCAAAGGTCAGCAATGAATGTAATGAACGTGCACATAGAAACATTTATGTATATGTAACATTTCCAGAACTATTAATGGTATCCAACGAGGAAACAAGGAATTCTTATATCGGAGGGATATTGTGCATATTGCAGACTATACAGAACATGACCTTTTACATAGCAACTAGCGCTTTTGACAGGCTGGCTTTGGAATCATTATCTTAAATGAGGGACTATTATTAGTATGACCTTTTTGTTTCCAGATAACATTGTTTAAATGCAAAATTGCTATTTTGTTCTAATGATTAGCTTAATCAGACGCCATTTTTTCAGATCATCTAGTTTTTCGCACTAATAAAAGTGTAAGAGCATATTGAACACACATAGAACAGCCGATTATAGAAAGTATATAAAGCGGATGGTCCCCATAAAATTAAAGCCCAACTTTTCTTAGATGTCTTAAGCACAAATGGTACTTATCCGAGTATTCTGATTCACAGACAGGGAGGAGAGAAAGAAGAACAGAAGGTGACACGGAAGTGCACAACAGGAGGCACACAGGAGCTTTCTGATGAATGCATGTGATAATATTAAAAGGGCTAAAGCAATATTTAAAGGGACTTTTCAGTTTTCCTGACTTGTCTATTGCAGTAGATAGTTATAATTCACAAAAATACATTTCTTGAGCAACTTCTCTTAAAACTCTGCATTGTATCTTTTCTCTGCAAATAAGGGAGATGGGACAATATCTCTACAGTGCCACATATTGGAAGACAGCATTCCTGCAAGTCAATGTTAGACTCTTTATACAAGCCTTGTAACAATGACAGGGAATTGAAGGCCACGCCAGAATTCATACACATCTCCCTTATTTGCATATTACCCAGAGGAGCATGAATGGCCTTATATGTCTCCTCACTCACCTTCTAGGTGCTCTCCTTAAGTCCTCATGTCCACTAGGAAATTCGGGCCCATGCAGATTCTCCATGCAGAATCCCGCAGCGGGACCCTCCTTTCCCGCGGACATGAGGCCTGAAAATACAATTTCTTACCTGTCTGGATGCTGCGGCTTCCTGTCCATCACGGCCGGATCTTCTTTCTCTGTGCCCGGCGGATGCGCTCAACAGGCCGGCAGCGTGCCGCGCGCATGCGTTGTGCACTCTTTTTTTTCTCTCTGAACTCCTGTTTTCCTGCGCTCCCGCACTGGAGAGCAGAAATTCAGCTGCGGATGTACCGCGGGATCGGATGGCTTCCATAGGCTTCTATGGAAACCTGCGGGAGACCCGCAGAAAATGGAGCATGCTGCGTTTTATCTCACATGTGGGAGAAAACGCAAATCCATTAAAATGCCATCCGCGGGTGCAAATTACAATTCAATTGCCTGCGGATGGCTAATGGATCCCTATGGGCAAAATCGAATGCGGATTCCGCAGCGGAAATCCGCAATTTGATTTTGCCAGTGGACATGGGGCCTAAGAAGAAAAGTTAGCATATCTTTTCTCTGTTACTCCTAGAAATGTAAAATTAAATAAGTGACTGGATATTACCATTACCCTTGTCAGTACAGTAAAGCAGACATGTAAAGTGATCTGACAAGTCCTCTTTAACCCCTTCTATCATCCATACAGTTAAATACGTCCTACCTACGTATGCTCCGTAAAGTTAGGATGTCTATAGCTATCCAAAGCATATGCTGTATGTACAGCAGGCTTGGGAGCCGAACCTGCTCCATACATGGTGGGTATCGACTGTCTTTGACAGTTGACACCCGCACGCAACAGTATGATTGGTGAAAACACTGATTGCACTGTCAATTTTAACAGCGGCATATAAATGTCCCAATTCATCAAGATTTATATGTCCTGAATGGCCACGCCATGGAGGTACTATCTGGGTGCCATGGCAGTCTGGGGTTTTCTGAAGGCCCATAGGGCTGCCATGATTGTTTGCCGATTAAAATATAATATGATGCCATACCATAGTATTACATTATATTGTTTAAATGATCAAATAATCACAAGTTCAAGTCCCCTGCATAGACGAAAAAAAAGTAAAAATAAATATTTTTAAACTATTATAAAAATTGAAAAAATATATTAAAAATAAAGTTATGCTGGTCAAAATAAATAGCATATAATTTTTACTGCACCACGAAAACCGTAAAAATACTCCCTTCCCCCAAATTGCATAGTTTTTACTATTTCGTCCTATTTAGAAATTTATGAAAGTCTTTCAATACATTACACAATACATTAAATAGTAACATTGAAAAGAATGACTCGTTCCACAAAAAATAAGCCCCCATATAAATATGTAATTGGAAAAATAAATAAGATAATTTTTTTTTTAAAGTGGGAATGCCAGAACTGCAGAATGTGACCTGCAGGCGCATCAATGACCCTTGATCATGAAAGGGTTACGGTAATGGTTATGTCCTAAATTTTGACTGGGGGTGGGAGGGTAGATCTGCTTTAAAGCCTTCCATAGTGTTATGGTAACTACTGTGTAACTACAGCTGAAGGTTAGAATATCTGACATCTGGTTCCTCCTCATTTTAATCTGCCAGCTTTCTACTATAAATGAGAAGATAAAACACATTTTTGTTGCATTGATAATAAGTCAAGCAAACAAAAACACTTTTGTAACACTGCCGAAAATAAGAATTCTAAATATTGATTTTAATTTTACTCTGAAACCAGCCTCCAGGCACTAAGCTTGCCCAGAATTGATATATAAATGACATTTGGTGATAAAATACTAGGAAGTTACTGTTTAACATCACACACAGGTAGGTCACTGTTGACAATACAGGTTTCCTCTTCACAGATTGCATATCGATTATAATGAAATCAATTTGCATGTGAAACATTTTACATTATGTTGTCGTTTGATGGCCATTGTCCTCTACATAATAAAGAGTAGATGTAGTTGCGGTGATGAATAGCCATAGGTTTGTGACCTACAGAATGAACAAGTCAGCACTCTTTGTTTCACAAATGTGCTAAAGTTAGCAACTTTGCAATCACATAAAAGTTTAAGTTCCTACAGAAACATAAACTGGGGCTGAAATAAAGTGAAACTAATTGACTTCAACACATCATCCTTGACTACTTCCTAATAACCTTAGTGCTTGCAGAAAAATACATCCCTGATACAGTCAGTATTACCACAAACTTTGCTATATATCCAAATGCCATGACACGCAGAGTGTAAAATATTATACCAACAGTGCATAATAGAAAATACTGTAAATCCCCTGGTGCAAGCACTGCGTCATGACTGTTTTTGCAGGGTGGTTTGCCATTGCCTTCCCCAGTCATCGTTACCCCCCCCCCCCCCAGCAAGCTGGGTATTCATTTTATCAGTCATGGAAGGCTGAGTCAACCTTGAGCCAGCTACCTGAACCACGTGGGGATTTAACCCACAACCTGCAGGTCATGAGCGAGAGCTTAAGACTGCATTTCTGCTGCATTAACACTCTTAATTACTGAAACATTATATTTAAAGCCCTTAAAGTGAGGGAAAAGCAAATACAGGTTTTATTGGGATTGAAGGTGTCCATCCCAGCCCAACAGACTCAACTAAAACACCCCTGCCAATCAAGGTACCCAGAGTGTCTTCTATGATATTACATTGCATGATTGCCCTAAGGCACCTTTACACGAGACAGCTGTTGGGTGTATAAGCTCTCCCAATGATAATCACTGCTGTGTTTTCACACAAGGGCAATGGTTGCTCAGTGAATGGAGACTGAGTGGGCCAGAGATCTCTTCCAACTACCCACATCCATTCAGACTGAACAACTCCTGCTTAAACAGAGCAAAGTCACTCGCTGAAACAAAGCAACTAGTGAGTACTGAGCGATTGCCCGCTCAGTACCCTGCCAATGGCTGTGTGTACATGGTATGAATATTACTGAAAATTGCTGTTTCAAGGAATCATTCAGGTGATAATCACCCCATGTAAAGGTACCGTTACTGTACGGTCAGGTTCCTGGCATGACCCATTCAGGGACCTTTATGAGGATTGACTTACTGTAAAGCTTATGCACTAGAGATGAGCGAGCACCAAAATGCTTGAGTGCTCGTTACTCGAGTCGAACTTTCAGTGATGCTCGAGAGTTCGTATCGAGTAACGAACCCCATTGAAGTCAATGGGCGACTCGAGCATTTTTGTATATGACTGGTGCTCCGCTAAGGTTTTCATTTGTGAAAATCTTAGCAAATCACCAAAGTCATGTAAAAAAACACAGAAATGGATAGGGCAGGCAAGGAGCAACATGCAGGGCTGCATTTCGGGCTCCGAGGTCTCACTATTAAGCCACAATAGTGGCAAGAGTGAGACCCCCCCTCCCCCACTGTCAGCATAACGATCGTTCTCCTCTGCCACAGCTGTAACACCTGTGGAAGAGAAGAACGATGTTAGCCCATTGAATTCAATGGAGCCGGCAATACAACCGGCTCCATTGAAAGCAATGGGCTGCCAGCGAGCGTGGGATGAATTTTCAGGAAGGGCTTAAAAATGTAAGCCCTTACCTGAAAAAGAAAGATTTTAGTGTAAAAAAGAATAAAAATGCAGGCATTCTCTTCAATGGAGCCGCTGCTGCTGCCGGCGACTCCATTGAAGACAATGGTCCGCTGGCACACCTGAATTCTTTTTCAGGGAAGGGCTTTACATATAAGCCATTCCCTGGAAATGAATTAAAAGTGATTTAAAAAACAAAAAAAATAGATACTCACCTCCCTTCAGCTGCCGGGGCACAGCCGTGTCTTCTCCTGCTGTCCCCTGCACTGTGGTGCTGAACTGCTGTCATTCAGCTGAGAGCTGCCCTGAGCCAATCAGAGGCAGCATTCACTCACCCATTCATGAATTCATGAATGGGTGTGAGTGAGATCTGCCTCTGATTGGCCAGGCTGTGGCCAATCAGAGGCAGCTCATTCAGCAGGCTGGGATTTTAAATCCCCGGCTGCTGAATACTACTCACAGCTGTTCAGAGCAGTTCAGGAGAACTGCCAGCTGGCCGCAGCTGAACTCTGTCTGCCTGGACCAGGTGAGTATATATATATTTTTTTTTTTACACATTTCTGGATGAATTGCAGGGAAGGGCTTATATATTTAAGCCCTTCCCGAAAATTCATTGTGCGATCGCCGGCAGCCCATTGCTTTTAATGGAGCCGGCTGTATTGCCGGCTCCATTGAATTCAATGGGCTAACATCGTTCTGCCGGGACAAGGTGAGTAAATGTTTTTTTTACTTTTTACACATTTTAGGATGATTTTCAGGTAAGGACTTATATTTTTAAGCCCTTCCCGAAAATTCATCCCACGCTAGCCGGCAGCCCATTGCTTTCAATGGAGCCGGCTGTATTGCCGGCTCCATTGAATTCAATGGTCAGTGCTCGTTTAATCGAGACGAGCACCGCGTGGTGCTCGTCTCGAGTAACGAGCATCTCGAGCACCCTAATACTCGAACGAGCATCAAGCTCAGACGAGTATGCTCGCTCATCTCTATTATGCACCCATGCATTATGAGTCATTACCACATATTATTAGCCAATTCCTATATAGGATCCAGGGCAGGTCAGGAGCACTACAACAGGGCAGGTATTTAGAGCACTACGACATTGTAGGATATAGACATTAAATAACCAGAAGGGTTGTTGATCCAGGGATCTTCCAACTGCTGGCCTTGGAGTCAAGTAGAACCTTGTCAAGTGTTGATCCAGGTTAATTCTAACTGCCATTATGGAGTCGGGAAGGAACTTCTTCACCGAAAATGGGTTAAATTGACCTCTGCCTCATAGGTTTTTTTTTTGCCTTCCTCTGCATCAACAAGAGGGATGGGGTTGGAAACAGGCTCAACAGTATGTACATGTGTCTTTTTTCAGCCTAGCATACTGTTACCATACTATGTTAACTACTGATGAATTAAAGGAAAACACTTGTTGATATTCTAATCATCTGGGACCATATCGTTGAGATTATAGGATGGGGTCTTCTTTCCAGGCAACAGATATTTTAACTACCAAGGTGCAGGAAAAATGCCTCCTTCATTATAAGAAAAATACAAACCCCGTTAAGTCTGAATAAGGCACACTCCCTTATACTGGACCGTTTCCTATAACTTCACAAGCCAACCAACCAAGTTTGATACATAAAAAGTGTGTCGACACCTCAACACACCGAAATACTAACATTGTACTGCGGCTCTCACATACAATTTGTGTCAAAAAAGCAGTGAAATACTATAGAGATCATTTACCAGTCAAAGCATCAAAACAAAGCCGAACCGCACGGATAAACTGCCATTCTGTAATTTCGGGTTGCTCACTGAATGAATCCTTTTCCTCACATACGCCGCAGTGATATTCAGAGGTTGTAAACGTGACATGTGGAGAAAGTGCTTCATTTATTTTTCAAAATGCATCACCTTTACTTAGATGCGCTGCCCTACTGTAATCTTCTAACCAGGACAGACTGTTTCACCTGAAATTCCCTGGCTTCCTATACAACGTGCATCATAGAGAGGCGTACAAGGCCAAGTAAGGTCACAACACAGCAATATTTCATAGACGATGAACAGATTTTCCTAATCCGCACTGGAGGGTACATTACTCTTCTGCGTTAGGGGTATTTGCAAAGAACAACGAAAAACCGTACGACCTATGAGCCCTGAAGGTCGTCGCTGTCTGCAATTGTGCGGGTTTATAAAGGTGGAATAAACTATATTTGACGGCAACTTTGTTGATGTTCCATCTTCAAGAGGAAGGGAAAAAAAAAACTTTGGATTTCATCTTCTGTAAATTATTATTTTCCTTATTTATGATATGACAGCACCGAGATATCTGCATTTAATTCTCAGTATAAAAAATGGCTTCTCTTTTCATTCCAGCATGTGCAAAATAGATACTCTGCTGTGTATTGATGAAATACATGTCACACAACTCATAAGGAGACGTAAAAATTCTACATAAATAAAATCTGTGCTGTACGCGGTTAAGAGCAGTTTTCTTGTCATCATTGTAATGTGCGGTTAGGCTAAATAAATCTCAACTCTCTTAACTTTTGGACGAGGAAAGGGAAAGAATATCTAAAATAACTGCATAGATAAAAACCTAAGTGTTCCCATGTTGCTAGCAAACCGGGATAGAATGATAGATATGAACTCTAGGTTTTATACACTACATTGTGTACTATACACTTACCAGCAGGATCCCGAACATGCATTGAAAATATTCGTATTGATCCCGAACCTCATTGATAATAATTAGATACAAGAAGTAGTCCCCAACGTTGTGCACACGTCCGGCTGAGCGGAGAGCTATAACTAGGCGGCTCTGCATCCAACGTGGGCAGTGAAAGGCATACTGACTGCAGGCCACTTTCACGCAACTGAGAAAGTTGCGCAAGATTTGAGTGGTGCAAGATGCACAAATCTCGCACGAATATGAACCCTATGCTTTTGAATTGGGTCATATACATGAGCAATTTTTGCCCGGTATCACATCATGGTGTGGGAACAACAAAAAAAAAATTGCTGCATGTTCTGTCTTTGGGTGTGCCCCTAGTACACCTTGCCCATTGTTTTCAATGGGGTTGGAGAACACATCGCACAGCGATGCAAGGTTTCCTATTGAAAACACTTGCTCATCCTTTTAGCTGAGCTGAAAGATCGCTACTTCCCTGAAGTGATGGGAGGCGCTTTGAACACAAAAGTCCCGCATCCATGTAGAGATGACGTTCCTGAGAGCAATATCAGGCCAAGTTTCCTTCTACACAGGAAAAGCTGCAGTAAAAGCACGGCAATGGCCAAAACGGCACCTAATGTTGCATATTTGGTTATGGATTTACTTGCTGTGGATTTATGTTGTGAACTTCAGCCCTTGAAATACAAGTCTTAAGATCCACAGCATTACCGCATGAATATACCTGCTGCGGATTAAGAAGCGTCAGTGTTTTTCAAAACAGTGCGGATTTATTATGGAAATTTACTGCACATGAGGGACATTTCAGGAGTCCGTCCCCCCCCCCCAGTTTGGTGTGCAAATTCCACAGCATTTACGCCACATGTGAAACCATCTGAAGGGTTTAGGCTGGATGATGCTGATGCCACCTGCAGCGACATCTTAGGGAATACTAAAGTTATTATCATCTTGCTAAGCCATTCACTAATATAATCACTTTAGGGGCTCATTCACATGGCCATATTACTTATTTTAATTTAGTATTCACGGACCGAAATATGCTGCTTCTCTGCCCATTTCTGCTTATCCACCTTTTTTTCGTGAGGAAATACGCAGCGTATTTACATGCATAAGAAAATCACATTCTTGCATAAATACGCAGTGAAAGTGCATTTTTTGTGTGTATTCACTGCATATTTAACTGCAATGGACTGGCATGGTGTGTGATATGCACCAAAATAGTACATACTATGCATTTTTTCACGCAACCGAAATTCATAAGTGAACCAATTGAATACACTGGGTTCTATTTACTGTGTATTATGCACATATACACTGAATATGCAGCATATAAATGCCCACGTTAATGAGCCCTAAAGGTATGTTCATATGTAGCAGAAAATCCCGCAGCAAAATTCTCAGCATTTCCGTATCAAAAACACTGTCAACGTCTGCACCATTGTTGCAAATTTTGACTTGGCATTTCAGCCTGCGCTAAGCTCGTCTTGCCTCCAAATACTATAACACTGCTGTACCCAGAGCTGGCAACTGCTACTGAGCGCCACCGCCAGCATTCATGAGACCCCATTTCCATATCACATGACTGCAGCGCTCTAGGTAAAGCAGGGTGCGGTATCGTGATGTAAGAGGAGCGCAGTGCAGGCTGAAATCAGCTGCGCATCCACAGTCAAATTCACACTAATGGTGCGGATTTTGATGCGGAAATGCTGTGGAATTGTCAGCTGCTAAAAACCTGCAGTATTTTCACGAAGTGTAAACATGTCCCAGGGGTTCTACAGAATCAAAAAGGTTTTCTAACCCTAATGTTCTCTAGAGTATTGATAGATTATAAATTCTAGAACCTTGATAGAGGTGTGTCTGAACCCGGGGACCTCTGCCGATCCCAATACCTGATGTTTTAGTCCCACATGCCAACACCCAGCACATTGCATATCGGCCGGCTCTTAACTCTAACTTTGTAACACTTTTGTGTTTGTTACTTCAAGTGCAACCTTGCATATAATATCACTTAGAAATCAATTACGTTGGGTCCAAAGTTCCTATACAGACCTATGGATATTTCTATAATAATGCTACAAATAAACCCTCTGTAATCTGGGTACTCCCATCAATCCATCTCAAAAGCCCAAAATGTAAACGGTAAGAACGAAGAAAGGGACAAACGAATGTTAACCCTTTCCCATCCACTGTCTGACGTCTGAAGACATTATGATTTAAAGCTATACCGCTCCGATGTTAGAAGACATCCATCAGGGTTCTCCTACTGTATATTGCCAGCCTCTCTGCTGTCGGAGCCTATCCAATGTGTCACCTCATGCAGTACTGGCTTTAGCCAGCAGATAGCGCCGTTGTATAATGGCAGAAAAAGAGTAAACCCCCTCGGAAAACCAGGATACAAATTGGATTGGAAAGGGTTAATGTGGCTGCAGAATCAGACTACACAAGGTTTGTTTGTAGAGCTATACCATGGGAATACATATGTGTGCAAGGAGCTGTACAACCTCTTATTTAATGGAAGCTATAGAAGAATGTGGTTACAGATCCATGACTCACAATCATTCTAACAAGGAGAGACTAAAATATGGGTGAAATGGACTATAATCAGCCTATTCTGCAGATCAGCAGGGGTCTCGGTAGCCAGACACTCACTGGTCAAGGTTGGAAACATTAAACTAATATTTTGGGGGAATATTTATAAAAAAAAACCTCTCTAACATAAAAACTGTTTTTTATGCCCACCATAGAAACCAATCACAACACAGCAATTATTTTGCCAGAGCACTATAAGGCTATATTCACACAACGCTTTGCATTACATCAAAGGACGCTTTGCCGGGGGTGTGTTCAGATTACCAAAAATAGCGTCCAAATGGAACCCTGGACAGAAGCATAAGCTTTCATTGTTAAAAATTGACTATTGATAATTGCTGATATGGAGACCAAAGCTTGGAGCTTCGGTCTCATTTTTAGTAATGAAAGCCTGTGGTTCCATTTGGATGCAGTTTTTGATGATCCCAATGGAACTCTGCTACATACCGTAGTGTAAAACGGCATTGGTATGTAGTCTGAATGAGAGCTGTGCTGAGAGCAACACAGACCGTTAAACAGTTTTTATGAATTTCCTTTGGTGAGTTTAAAGGGGTTGTCAGGTGGTGGTACTTTTTTTTTTACCACTCTGGCCTCCAGTCTAAGTTTGTTAGGGCCCATTTACACCCGTCGATGATCACTCAAAGATCGCTCAAACGACAGTTTGAGTGACAGCTTTGGGCGATTATTTTGCATAAACTATTAAGTAGCTACTCAGCTACTTAAAGGGGTTGTCTGGCGCCGAAACGGGTTTTTTTTTTTTTTAACCCTCCCCCCCCCCCCCGTTCGGCGCGAGACAACCCCGATGCAGGGGTTAAAAAAACAAACCGGAGAGTGCTTACCTGAATCCCGGCGGTCCGGCGTCTTCATACTCACCTGCTGAAGATGGCCGCCGGGGTCTGCTCCGTCCGTGGACCGCAGCTCTTCCGTGCGGTCCATTGCCGATTCCAGCCTCCTGATTGGCTGGAATCGGCACGTGATGGGGCGGAGCTACACGGAGCCGGCATTCTGCACGAGCGGCTCCATTGAATACAGCAGAAGACCCGGACTGCGCAAGCGCGGCTAATTTGGCCATCGGAGGCCGAAAATTAGTCGGCACCATGGAGACGAGGACGCCAGCAACGGAGCAGGTAAGTATAAAACTTTTGATAACTTCTGTATGGCTCATAATTAATGCACAATGTACATTACAAAGTGCATTAATATGGCCATACAGAAGTGTATAGACCCACTTGCTGCCGCGGGACAACCCCTTTAATAGCAATTAAGTGTGCAAATGAAGCCTTACCTTAATGCAGTTAATAGCTCCAGGCTATTATCTGCGCTCAGATCCTTTGTTCTCCAGTGGGAAACAATGCTATCAGCACTCCCCGTAGAGAACTGCTCATAAGGCTGAACAACGATTTGTAGGTTGGACTGAATTTAACGATCAGCTAGCAGTGCACGAAAAGTGCACGATGGGCACGCTTTTAGTCGCAATGATTATCGCTTGAACGATCGCTTATTTGAGCGATTTTTGAGCGATCATCACTCCATGTCAATGGGCCTTAAGCTCTGAGATCAATTAATAGCAAAACCAAAGTCAAGGTCAGTAATTGGCCCCAGCAGTCGTGAGCTTAGACAGAACATGACCATGCAGCCCAGAAGTATGCAGAAGTTGGAGAGGACCAGAGCGGCCCGGGAAACAAAGTAGTGGGGGCACGAAGCAGATGAGTCTAGTTCCATTTATTATTTTACAACTGTAACAGACTGCACTACAACTAGGTGTCACTAATAACTCCTTGAATTTACACACAAAGTTCTAGAATTATACTGGAAAATTCAAAACTAACATTTCAATAGTTTCTCCTCTAAACGCTAGAAATTCCAAACATTTTTTTAAATCTGAACAATGCCAACTTTCTTGGAAATATCCTTTTCATTAATAACTGGCAGAAAATCCTGTGCGGATCTCCTGGGATTTGGGTGCTAATAGAGAATTATGCATCTGTGAAGAAAGATGGGAAGAAATTATTAAGCTTAATAAACCTAGCCATTTTCAATTTATTTGACTCCTGCTTTGTTTAAACTGAAAAGACATAGGGGGTGAATGTTTGTCGAGAGTTCTAGCAATTAAGATAATCTTGTCTGTTTCAAATGTAAAAAAGTTTATTTTCTATTTTTATCCACTTATTTTACTTCCTGATTAAAGCAAAGAATTTTAAGCCTTGGCAAATATTCCCCAGCAAAGCTTTGACCTACTCCAGTCAACCTCATTTCTAAGTAGCGAAATGAAAGTCTCCACTGGGAACGGTGCATTTTTCCACAAATGTGTTCTGTGCATTTGCTTTGTGCTGCTGCTTGTCTTTGTGGTATTTAATAGTACTACTTCCTACAAAATAGGTAACAATTAGCGAAAGGCATGCAACGGGATAACTAGAAGATAGTGGTAAGGGGGTAAGATCAAATTCTCAGCGATGTACATGGAAAATGCAGAGTTGTCTAGAAATGAAATGTTTCTCCGGCAAGTGAATTTCTTGAAAGGAAAACCAATATAAGCCTCTAAAAACATTTGTGAATGCAGATAAATACTGTATAACTGCAATGTTTTATTAAAATGATAGTCACAGATTAAATTCCCTATTCCACTATCAATCAAACATGCTTAAGAGTTTTCAGCTTCCTTCGACTGGAAAAGCAGAGATGAAGCTGTGTACTTTCCATTGGTAGAGTCACATAAAATATCTCATGTGCTACATGATATCTAGTAGAATAAATACAACTGGATACATTGCTATCAGCAGTATATTCAAAGATTTTAACCAGTGGCCAACCCAAACTTACATCTGAAAACACTTAAAGGGTAGTTTGACTACTGTGTAGAAGGGAACTGCATATTTATCAGTCATGCTTGTACAAGACTTAGGCTGGGGACCATCACTCAGAGCAGTTTCATACACACAGACTCTTTAATACTTGTCAGTTATTACTTCAAAGGGTTTACCCCACTATAAACATGCGTCATGTGTATTCAAAGCTCTCGGTTTGGCTGCTTCCATAATTCTTGCAGAATATGTATAAAGTGGCAGCACACATTCTCAATTACCGCTCAATAAAAGACTTCTCCTGACTATAGTTGTGCAGGTACCGAGGAACCCTCGCACTATTGATGACTGGGGACCCAGCATTCTAACATTTATCATCTACACTGTGGATTGGTAATGTTTATTGTAGGCAAACTGCTTGAAAATCAGTAGCATATACAATGTATTAGATGCATAAATATGTATGTTGTCAAAAATATTTCATATTTTAAGAGATATTCAATCATAGACATATATGGCCTATCCATAGAGGATGTCATAAACACCTGATAGGTGTGGGTCCCAACTGAAGTATCTTTATCTATCTGGTGAACAAGCCACCCTAGAGACCAGTTATGTCAGTCGAAACAGTGGCTGGGAAAGAAAGGAGGAGGAGAAGGCAGGTGGAGCATGTGCACATCAATCTACATGTCAATCTCTTTAACTGTATTCTGTAAATACCGGAGCTAGTCAGCTATTTTGATTGACAGGATAGGAGTCCTAGATCCACCACCTTTCAGACCTTTACAACGCAACCTACAAATACAATATAAATAAAATTATCTCCAGCAGTGTTGGACTGGGGCAGCTAGGCCTCACTTGTAGAATTCATTCTAGGGCCCCACTGAATACTTATATGCAAATATTACCTGTTTGAGAATGCTGTACATTGCCTATCACTATGTAGTGCAGTGGCTTATGGTTTCATGTGCCATTCGTGTGGACAGCTGGTGGCCCACTCCTCACTCAGGCCCTCCGGGGGATTCGCCGGTTTCCCTTTTGGCCAGTCTGAGCCTGAACTCCAATCAAGCTTACAGTGCTAACTTCTTTATGGATAAGGAAAGCTTCCTCAGTAAACTGCTTAGCTTTTAATATGATCAGATGCAGCAATATTTAACTTGACTATGATAACTTTCTGAGGCCAGTTATCTTATTTTAAGCGCTACAGAATAAGTTGGCGCCATACAAAGTTTATTTATTATATGATTTTAAGCCATTCAAAAGCTATATTACTCTTCTTATTACAACAAAACCCACTCTAAGACGCTTGAAAGGGAAACAAACTGTGGCACAGAAAGTTATCATAACGCGGTAAAAGTCAACTTACGCTTTGCTAAATCTGTACCTAAGATTGCATTATACCTACAAAGCATTTGGTGAAAGCCAAAAACCATTCATGTCAAAGGTATAGCTTTAACCTCTGCATTGAAAAACGACCTATACCTTCTATAGACAGCGGTGAAATCAAACACCCTGTTGCAATATACTTAGATCAAAGTCTTAAAGGAAAATTGTTAACAAAAGAAGCAAGAATGAATGGATATGACCATTGGTGGTCTTATTCTGATACATTACATGTGGTATTTCTCCTTGTGTTCCCTGCTTGGTGTGTGCCACTCACAGCTATTAAATAAATCTGTACTGACAACTCACTAGTGTGCTTGTATAAGGCTAAGGAGGACATGATCTAGCTCCATGCTTATCCCATTATTATGTGTGGAGGAGAATATTCCTCATTCCAACCACATCACTTGTAATGTCCACAGGGCTTACTGAGACCGAGTACTGGCAACATTTCAAGGAACGTCACAGGGTATGATAGCGTTAATGAGAAATGCTACTATGTGTAAAAGAAGCTGCATCTATTCTAGTACTTTGTATTAAACTAATCTGAACCCGTATTCCTAGGCAGCGCTGCTCATTCTTGGTCTATGTTTATACTGCCATTCCAGATGGGAGACAATACAGTCCTCATTCTTTTTCTCATCTATTTTATTAGTTGATCTTTCGAACCAGTGCTAACAGCACATCCACTTTCATCAGGGTTAGAAGTCATTTTTGAGATCCACCACTTCCTTTCCACTGACCCATCATATTATTGTGAGCTTGTAAAATAATACTCTAGATAATGAGTCGTAGTAATAAACCAGAGATGAGGTTATAGGCGGGATGCTTGCCTACGCACCTAAGCAAAACAAAATGCATTCCAAGACAGATAGGAGAGATATGCTAATGAGCATCTCGCAGCCTATGGGTGGAATATTGTTTTGAAATTAATAGGTTGCTCATGCTCAGTGACATAAAATAGAGTCTTCCAGAGAGTTGATTTCAATTTGCATTCATAATAAGAAATCTCCTAAACCTTTCCTTTTATTATAATAATTATGCCTGACAACAGAAGTATCAAAATGTCGGAAAGGAATCTTAATTTTGTTTATGCAATTAGGTGGTTCTTGACCATAAATGACAAGGATTTAGCCATGAATTAACTAGAACAATTTCCCATCTCCGAAGCTGTCAGGAGAGGCCACTCGTGCCAATTTATCTTACTCCAGCACATCTCTGGTACCTGTCATTCATACACAGGATACATTTGGTTGTGATTGCCATTTTTCTATCCACTTCCTTTTGCCTCTCATACCAGGCAATTTACTGCAAGTCAATCAAGGTTGAAGCAGACCTTGTTTAAATAAAGAACTGTTGGGTTCTTTCACACCAACAATTTCAAAAAGACAGAATGTGCTGTATATTTTACATTTACATTTATAGTACTTTTCCTTTCTTTTTCTTTCCTTGCTAAAATGCTGTAAAAGTTACAAGTCAAAACTAAAACCACCCAGAGACACAAAAAATTTAGAAAAAGCACAGTGAGCGAATATATACATTTCCTCTGTCAAAAATTCAATCAGTCTGCAGATATGTCTAACACTGAAAGAGTGCTCAACTATGGGATTGCTTTTTCCACTATTCTTCCCTTGCAATTTGAGGGAGGGCAGCATGAAAGAAGCAGCATGCCCCAAATTATCTGACCCTGATAACCCAGGTAAACAATTTTAAGTGTTTGCCACTTTCACTCTTCCATCTGGGATTTACAGGCTGCATAGTTGTGGGACAGGGAGCTATTTCGTCTTGTTATAATGAGTTTTGTTGACAGACTTCCATTATATTTTAGATCAGTCACAGTAAAAAGGACAGTAAGTAAAATAATCACAAACCGCTGTGGAAAATACATCATAAAGTCTTGGTGGAAATGTTGTCATTGTGCTGTGTCTCTGTGTGAAGAATCTAGTACATGGAGTTTACACTATTGTAAGGTACGAGGGGCTTGGTAGAACACCTTAGCTGCACCTAAACATTCACTTCACCATCCATCGTCATAAACCATTGCCAAAGCATAGCAGAAGTCAACAACCACTCTGATCACATCTGCTGGTCAAGATGAAGACACTGCGGGTCCCTGTATAGGTTGCCACCTGTTAGAAAGCAGTGGGCAGATGTCACCAGGTAGATGGAATCATTCCTTGTCCCTCCCTGTGGTCAAATGATCAGCCATTGAGTGAGTCAGGAGGGACATGAGACAGACCGGGAGCCCAAGTGACGTGGGAACTAGAATTTGTGTAAAAAGGAGTGAATATCCCTGAGGCTTTAGGTGACATTTTTGTTTAAAAACATTACTATAATACTTTATATAAAACATTCCTAATGGATTATAAAGGGAGCTCCTGGTTTCAGTAAAAAAAAGAAAAAAGGCTTATTAATTTTTTACTGAAAAATTCTACAGTTTTCTGCATCAATTCCTCGTGATTTTTCAGACCTCTGCTTCCAGTCATTCAATAAGGACCGTATTTACCTCTGGGAGTTAACCCAGCCATATTTAGAGCTTTTGTTTTTTCATCACTGCCTTTCAAGTAGTATAATTTTTTTATTTTTCGACAACAGCAATATGAGGGCTAGTTTTTTGCACATTTAATTTTTTTAAAATAAATACCATTAAAAATTTTTATTTTTTAATGGTATTACTTAATGTAACATAAAAGACTAAGTGGGGTGTAATGGCAAAAAAAAACCTGTTGTGCATTAATACCTGGCTTAGTAAAAATGACATGCTCACTTTATTCTACCGGTTACTACTCTAACGGAAATACCGGATTTATATAGTTTATGCTTCGACTTTTTAAAAAAAAAAAAAAAAACGCCTTGATTTTTTTTATTGGTTGAGGGTTTGCTTTTTGTGGGTCAAGCCGAGTGGATCATTGTTACCATTTTAGGGTAAACAGAACTTTTGAGTTTTTGGGGTTGGAAGGGCCAACCATAAAACCAATTCCAGCATTATTTTTTTATTAGAGTTCTCCCTCAATGAGATGAATAATGCGGTATTTGAAAAGACTGACCTTTTACAGATGTGATGACACTTGTAGTACACAATGAAGTGTTCTACTGAGCGACTACAATCAGATAGGAATTGATAGACCGAGTAGATTGGAAAATTGAAAAACTTTTCATAATGCAAAGTCTTCATATGCTAAAACCGTAATCCCCTTTAACTGCACCACCTGAAATACACTTACTATGTATACTTAATTACATTGACGAGACACAGAAAATGTCTGCAACGAAAATACACGTCATGTGAACATCATTAACAATGGATGACCCTTCAACCACATAATGGATCTCCGTATATTTGTATATTCCAACTGTATGATTGTAAGGAATGGAGCAGATGCATCACATATTGCGAAAGGTACCTAAAAAAAGCTAAAAAGGCTTAGATTTACTAGTAAAATACAGGGATTATGCAGCAGTAGGCAATTAGAGACAGATGCCAGCAGCCCAAGTTTCCTTTGAGTAGATGAGTATTGCTGCTTGATGAATCCTAATCATAATGACTAAAGCATAAGACTTTTGTAGTGCAGAAAAAAAATTAATTAAACCACGAGCTTACTGTACCACGTCAGGTGCTACTTAAACATATTGACATTATTGTTTTGTTTTATTTTAGAGAGCTCACTAATGACAGTCACTACTTATATGGTTTAAAATAATTTTTTTAAGCACATAATCAGCTACAAAGACGTTCCACTTTGTTTGCTTTTTCAGGATTAAACTGTATTTTTTAGACTCTGTTGCTTCTTGCAAGAACTCTTCAGAAGAATATGTTCTCGTACATGCAAGCTGATTATCAAGAAAATTGTCCTTATGGTATAATTGCACTGCTGTCTTCTCAAAAAGCAGGGACAACACACAGAAGAGTTGCTTTAATGCAGTAAGCAATGAATATCTTGCATGAGGTATCATTCAGACAGATATACTGTACCGATGTTTAAGGGGATCTATACGATGGGTGTGATACCCAGACCCCTGTGGGCCTACTGAACAAAACACACTGCATTACAAATCCTTATGGTGCTGTAAAGTCAGTTCAGTAGAGCTACAAGGAGAGTGGATGTTGGACCTAGAATCAAAGTGCAAATGACCACTTGTCTGTGAGTGCGTATGTGAGTGCTTCACATGCTCCGCCCGATTATGATGGTGACATCATTGCAGGTTCTAAAGTATATATAAAACACAGAGCCTGACAGCATCCGTGTGCTCACAGGACCTATGATGATGTAACAGTAATGTGATCTCTAAGCTTCGCACCTGATCACGATGGTGATGTCATCGCAGGTCCTTCATCCTTGTGCACTGCTGCACCATACCCTTCACAGTTATAGACCATTAAAATGCAAAACTTTATTAAGCTTGATTAAAATAATTACTGGGCCAACAAAAACTGATAAACAGAAAAAGAGACAGCAAGCATATATCTCTCACAGCTCACTATTAGAGATGAGCGAGTATACTCGCTAAGGCTAACTACTTGAGCGAGTAGTGTCTTAGTCGAGTATCTGCCAGCTCGTGTCTAAAGATTCGCGTACCGATGGGGGGCGGGGAGCGGTGGGGGAGAGCGGGGGAGGAACGGAGGGGAGATCCCTCTCTCCCCCCGGCTCACCGCCGCAACACGCCTGTCACCCGCGCTGGCAGCCGAATCTTTAGACACGAGCGGGCAGATACTCGACTAAGGCACTACTCGCTCAAGTAGTTAGCCTTAGCGAGTATACGCGTTCATCTCTACTCACTATATTGATTGGAACCGGATAGGTCATTGTGACCTAAGTGAATTAACAGCTCCAAGCTGCTTTGTGCAGCCATGGCTGTAGCACTAGGTCCCTAACACCCTGATACATTGTACACACTAGCTGGTCAGGCGAGTTACCTAAGCCTGTACTGTGTATTTCAACATTGGGACTGGTGTGATTGCTTTAAGGGTTTCTGATGAAGTGTCTGTATTAGACATAGAAACGCGTCGAACCTTGAACAATTACTAATGGGATCAGCTTATCAAAAACAATTGTTCGATCTTCTCACATCTCCAACAGTGAGGCATTATATACCCTGCACCCCTGTGGGAACTTTGAACTCATTTTTTGAGTAACCAGACAGGCCTCTTTGCTAGTCTGGCTACCTCACACCATTTGAGCAGAGTATTATTTAATCTCTACTTACTGCCAGTTTTTTGATCAGAAGGAATTTTACTATCTATCTGAATTGCTTCATTTTTCACATAACAGAGCTGTTGTGGACATCATACACTGACCCTCTATGTATGGATAAATCCAGTCTGAAGTCTCCATTGACTTTGGGTTGCCACAAGAAACTCTGCACGAGGCAAGCCGATACAAGCAATATCCCTATACAGATAGTAGTGACCTATCCGGCTCCAATCAATATAGTGAGCTGTGGGGGATATATGCTTGCTGTCTCTTTTTCTGTTTGTCTGTTTTTGTTGGCCCAGTAATTATTTTAATCAAGCTTAATAAGGTTTTGCATTTTAATTGTCTATAACTGAGAAGGGTCTTAGTTGAATAGTCCTATAGACGTTAACTGCCTCAGTGAAAAATTTCTGCACCATACACTTACCAACCACCTGCAACACCCCCACCAATCAGATACTGGATGTGAAATAAAAACTTTTCATGGGACAAACCCTTTAAACATGGTTACAATACACAAGTCTAAATGAGACATAAGTCAGACCTGTGTCTGTGAACTGCTTTGGGTTCCTTAGTGACACACCACTCCACTAGGTGGACACACATGAGAATTAAGGATCTGTATGAAATTAGAAAAAAAAAAAACATCACTCTTGTTCATTTCCTGTGTATGAAGCCAAGGACTATTCAACCCCCATTATATGGTAGCCAATGGGAATAATGGCACAAAAACACCACACCTATGTTGTGCTCCAAGATGCAATTAACGTGGCACTTGGATAATATCACGACCCTTTGATAATACCTGTTTAATAACTACAAGTTGTACAAAACAATAATATGGACTGATGAGC
This sequence comes from Eleutherodactylus coqui, assembly GCF_035609145.1. Lineage (NCBI taxonomy): Eukaryota > Metazoa > Chordata > Amphibia > Anura > Eleutherodactylidae > Eleutherodactylus > Eleutherodactylus coqui. The sequence goes on from NC_089838.1 coordinate 73,007,622, forward strand.
AAAAATATGCCCCAGTGGCCATTTTGAGTCAAAATGTCTGAAAGGCTAGGTTTCATAATTTTCCCAGTATTTTTTCTCGATTTCGAATCTTACATACACTATATAAAGATGTCTAATGCTTGGTTTAAAATGAAGAAGCAGGCAATGGGGACAACTTGATTAATTTAAGAGTCTTTCCCTAACAATTAGAAAGAGGTTAGACAATTTTTTGCTCTACATTGCTCTTCTCCTCAAGACTATAATAGTGTCTGCTTGAAGAATTCTAAAATATTACAGAGAATGGGAAAGTGACAAAACCCATTTGTGCAGATTTTACATCAGTACTGCCATTGTAATTGTTCTTATTACAGTCAGATTATTTAATTGCTATAAAAAGCTAGGGCATAATTTATCTTAATTAATTCAGCTCCAGATTCATCAGAGAAAATGACATTCAGTAATATTTTTTGTTCTCTTCATGCATTTATCATATATATTATACAATGATTAGATCTCATAGAGATAATCTATCTTCAGATGATGCTATAATACACAGAAATTCATATTATAGCGTCTAAGTTGAGATCTGGAAGGGAAGCAACTCACAGTTTTATACTTTTCATTGTCCTCATTTATATTATGGATTTCTTACATTCCTCAGATATTGCAGACTACACTAATTTATAGATCATGTAATAATACGTAAAGGTCCCTTGAAATAAAGGATGTAATCAAAAAAGACCGATCCAGTGCTATATCTCAATACTGGTGTTCTAGATTGAAACAATAGCATGGTTGAATGGGAAGGCATGGATTTGCTACACTATGGTATGGTGCAAGGGCCCTGGAGGTCCTTTCCAACTCTATGATTCTTTGGTATGAAGTATGGACCCTTGTGGGCCCCAAAACATGGGTTTCAATTTTGTGTTGTGGCCCCTGTAAGGAAATGTGAAAAGAAATTCCAAAGTTGAAGAGTAGCATGTGAGAAGCAGATATCTGCTTTCCTGTGGGACCGCTGCTATAACTGAAGTAAGGAAAGCCAACGACAGCTCTATGCACGTATCTAAGGAGGAGGCCATTTCGAGTACATTTTCCTTACTTCAGTCATAGCAGCGGTCCCACAGGACTTAAAGTGCTTCAGAAAGACGACTTCTGCTTCTCACATGCTATTCTTCAACTTTGTAGTTAGGTTTTAATCTCTATTTCTTACAGGGTCTATAACACAAAATTGAAATCCATGTTCCGGGTCCCCCAGGGACCATGCATCATACCATTGTGCAGAGCATCTATAACTTTCTATTCAAGTACGCCATTGTTATTTCAATATACAACACTAGTACTGAGATATAGCACTGGATCAGTATTTTTCTCTACACCCTACATAACATATAAAGCAGTAAGCCCAAAGGGTGATTAAAAACTAAAGGCCCTTTTACACGCAACAATTATTGCTCAAAATTCAGCCAAACAACCGAAGTGAGCGATAATCGTTACGCGTGAAAGTGAAACTATCACTCACTTGTTGTTAGCACTCGCTCACTTCTTGTGCTGTCTGAAAGCTCCCCACACAGCGCTTCCCATAGGAGGCTCAGAGCGGGGAGCGAGAAGTACACGAGAAGCCCGAGAGTGGCCAGCAAGTCTTTCAGTGTGAAAGCACTGCACGAGTGCTAACAACTTTAGCAGTGCCGTCAGTGCTCATGCAGTTGCTTCACAGACTATCGACCTGTGAGAAATAGACTTAAGATTCATTGATTTTCGAGCCATTCGGATTAATGCATTTTGGAAGTTTTGTAGACGAATGTTCTTGAGTACTTGTTTTTATTTCCAGTTGTTTATATTGGAGCAACTTTTTTCCAAAGTGCAATACAGAGATTATCATCACCTCCATCAGTCCACACCAATGGGGCTCTTAACCCTAACATCCCTCTCTCACACACAAGGGTCAACATTATAGAAAGCCAATTAACCTGTCAATTAGTTTTTGGAGTGTGGGAGGAAATATGGAGGATCTGAAGGAAACACCAAGAGAACATACAGACACAATGGAGATGTTTTTCCGTCAGATTTCTTTGTCCATGGTCCTGTAGTATATATGTATACAAGTTTTTTTTCAGGGCATGGACGAAAACGGGGACATTATTTTCTCTACGATTGATTAACAGGATCATTATTCATTAGTGATATACAGTTCATTATTATTACATGTATTAACTGCTGTTTGTGTAAGATAGCTCAACCCAAAGTGTGAATAATTCTAAATATTTGACATGAACAGTAAATTGAAGATTATAGTGACCTGGGGTATAATCATTCTGACTAAGACACAGCATTATGCCCAAGACAAAACTAAAATGACATAGAAGCGATTTATGCATCCCTATAATTATTTATTCATTTTTCTTTGCAAACACAGGATCACCGAAACCATGGTAACTTGTGACTTGTTGAGCTATCGGAGCATCTCTGTGTTGTACTCTAAAAGGGAACAAACATTAGTCCACAGTGTCTCAAGGTAAGTTAACTGAACTCTTAAAGGGGACCTGTCAGCTCTCCTGACATGTCTATTTCAGTAAGTAGCATACCGCTGAATATAACAATTTAGAAGTGCCTTTTCCTACAATCGTGCATTGTGCTGTTCCTCCAAAATATTTGAGAATAAAGGCCCATTTCAGACACAACGATCACTCAAAAGCCATCCTTTGAGCGATAACCGTTGCGTCTAAACACGTGGCCATTGTGCACTTTTCATGCACTATTTGTTCATCGGTGATTTCTAGCAAGCTAGAAATCACCGATGACTGTTATCAGCACCGCACACTGATTTTCTCAGCGGACGGCGCTGATAGTATTCTTTCAGCTGGTATCTTGCTGGCAGTTCTCAGCCGGACACCAGCTGAAAGCTCTGAGAACAACGCAGCTGTTTCCATACACAAAACAGCTGCATTGTTCTTGGAGCTATCGCGGCGGTATCCCGCTCTACCGGCATTTAATCTTAAGTAGCTAATTAGCTACTTAGAGTTATGCAAAGATGATCGCTCAAAACTGTCACTCAAACTGGTGTTTTGAGCATTTTTTGAGCAATCATTGTTCCGTGTAAATGGGCCTTAAGTTGACAACGGGCTGTTACCATTCCCTAGTCAAAGCGCTTCATCAGTACACTGTGCTGCAACGTCAATAAGCAGAGACGTCCCAACAGTTAACACCCAGTTGTCAAGTGATTCTTCATTTCTAGGAGTAATAAAGAGAAGGCACAACAGAGTCTTAGGAAAAGATATTTTTGCAGAATTATAATTTCATATGGAATTTAGTAAAGTATCAAGGCCTTTAACTCTTGGAGTTGATTTCCATGTTCAAGCAGTTGTGAGAGGAGATACAACTACAACTTACGATCTATATTGACACTAGCATTTATCCTCTATTTTTGGCAAAGAGACAGAATTAAAAGGTTCTGTTTTTACCACCATTGATTTCATTGGGTTTTCAAAAATGGGGAAGTCAAAGGAAAGTTTTCTGTTTTCTGTTTGCTTCTGTTCTGTTAGGTTTCCGGTTTTTAAACTAAACAAATAGCGCTGCAGCCTACAACATTTGTTCTAATTAAAAAACAGAAACCTAACAGAGCAGAAGAAAATGGAAAATGTTTGGTCGGCTTTCTAGATTTTAAAAACCCCATTGAAGTCAATGGTGGTAAAAATGGAATAACTTCATTCTGCTTTAATCTCGTCTTTCTGCTCAGAAAACAGAGAACGCAAACTAAATGCTTATGTGAATGAGCTCTAAGGCTTGGAGGTTCATTTTTGTTTCTTTAAAATATTTAGTCCACCTAAGTGGAGATCATTGGAGGATTACATGGCACAAAGCTGGTTATTATTCCTGATTAGGACACCTAACAGGTCAAGGACTGAAATTTTTCTCCTTGTTCTCAATCAAATCTTTTTCCAATCTTTATTAACATTTTTCCTCCATTTCATTTACTGATCTCGGCTACAGTTCGCTTTAATATAGAACCAACTTAGAATCCCAATAATAGGTATACGGCTTGTTATTGGCCCAAGAAAATGGACATGATCCTATTCTAAACTAAAATATCTTAACCATAAGAGACATCAAACAGTCCTTCCTATTGTGTAACAGGATTAACCATGCCAGTATAGACATTCTACATACATGAGCAGGGTCATTATTTATAAATAGAGCACACAGTACTGTATTGACATTTCTATAGAATATGTACATAAACGCTGACTTAATCTTGCCTGATAAGCTGTATATTTCCACAGACTTTGTATCTACAGTACTGTGAAAAAGTTTTAGCAGGTGTGGAAAAAATTATGCTGCAAAGTCAGAATGTTTTCAAAAATTACAAGGTGACTCCAAATTTATTCTGCAGCAGGACAACAACCCCAAACATCAAGCCAAAGTCATTACCAACTATCTTCGGTGTAAAGAAGAACAAGGAGTCCTGGAAGCGATGATATAGCCACACAAAGCCCTGATCTCAATATCATCCAGTTTGTCTGGGCTTACAGGAATAGACAGAAAGATTTGAGCACGCCTACATCCACAGAAGATCTGTGGTTGGTTCTTCAATGTGTTTGGAACAACCTACATGCAGAGTTACTTCAAAAACTATGTTCAAGAGTACCTAGAAGAATTTATGATATTTTGAAGGCAGATTGCAGTCACACCAAATACTGATGTGATTGACATTTCTCTTTTGTTCATTCACTTAGCGTTTAGCTAATTAACAAAAAAAATTATTAACACTTCTATTTTTGAAAGCATTCTTACTTTGTAGCATTTTTTCCACACCTGCCTAAAACTTTTACACAGGACTGTATATATTGCAGTACACAACCAAATGTAGACACCTGATCACATACATATGTTTAACATTCCAAAACCATACACAATAATATAAACTTGATAACTCCATTTTCTTTACTAGAATAGCCTGGACTATTCGAAGAAGGGTTTTCACAAGATTTTGGAAAATGGCTATTGAGGATTGTTTCCATTCAGTCATTAACATGTTTGGGGACTGCTGATAGAAGATCAAGTCTGGCTACACGTTAGTGCTTTAATTCATGCAAAAAGGTGTTCAGTGTGATTGAAGTCATTGTCCTGTGCAAGTCAGACATGTGTTTTCCTACCAAGCTTGGCAGAACAATTTCTTCATGGACCTTACTGTGTAACAGGGGCAATGTTTGCAGTGACATATTGAAGTCTCCCGAAACGGATGCCACAAAGTTGAAAACACAAATCACAATTGTTGAGAATGCTGTAGCCTTTTTCCTTCACAGGAATTAGGTAAGAAGCTAAAATCATGAAAACCAAACCCATATTATTCTTGCTGCCCCAAACTTTAAATTTACCACTACACAGGGGCCTTCTTAAAGGGGTTTTCCAAGGAAATACTATTCATGACTAGAGATGAGCGAGCGTACTCGGAAAAGCACTACTCGCTCGAGTAATTTGCTTTATCCGAGTATCGCTGTACTCGTCCCTGAAGATTCGGGTGCCGCTGCGGCTGACAGGTGAGTCGCAGCGGGGAGCAGGGGAGAGCGGGCGGGAGAGAGGGAGAGAAAGATCTCCCCTCCGTTCTTCCCCGCTCTCCCCTGCAGCTCCCCGCTCCATGCCAGCACCCGAATCTTCAGGGACGAGCACAGCGATACTCGGATAAAGCAAATTACTCGAGCGAGTAGTGCTTTTCCGAGTACGCTCGCTCATCCTTATTCATGACCTATCATCTGGATAAGTCATTAACAGTTGATTGCTGGCTGGGTCGCACCACCTTAGACCCCAGCTGATCAGCAGATTAAACGCCCGCTGTCAAACCTTCTATACACAAGGGTACGGAGCGGAAGCTGCTGCTCTGACCTGTCTAGTGGCCAGTGCTTGTAACGGCAGTTACCACTCATTAAAATCAATGGAAGTTGCACCTGTAGTTACAAGTGCTGACCACTACACAGGAGTTGGAGCAGCAGCTTCCGCTCTGTACTCATATGTATTGATCACCACCCAATCAGTTTATCAACTGGTGTCCTAAGCAGCACAGCCCAGCCAAACAACTCTTGATCACTTATACTAAGGATAAGTCATCAATAGTATATCCCTAGAAAACCCTTTTAACCCAAATACGACCTTCTGACAGAAAGATGGCAATTTGTAATCCATGACAAACGTGCTATACTGAAGAGCTACTCTCCATACAATAGCATGATAATTAGTTTATACCTGTATGGGTACTTAAGAAGGAGGCACTGGGTCAACTTGCTTTCATCACTACTGCTGAATGATGGACCAAGGACCAGTAGAGCAAATTGAGCTGGGAACTAGCCCTTAAAAATACATCCTCGTAGCTACTGTAAGAATAAGCTATATATAGTACTTGTGCATAAAAACTATATATACTGTATTGATTTTTTATCGTAATGGAGATTTGAGACTTGACAACCACAATAGAGTGTCCTAGAATGAAATGAACTATAAGCATACAATCAATCCATAGCTCAAGGACTGAATTAAGAAAATTTGCCTTTGTGCTAACTACCGATTCCACCATGATAATAGTAATGTTCAGACTAAACCTCGTATCCATTACAGAGCATTCAGTGCTGAATAATATTAATTTACATGAATACATTCTACCTTTTTATGTAATTGAAATGCATTTCAGATGTACCCTTTTTAGAGAGTGCCTGTCAACTAAAACGCTACGCAAAATCTCATACAGATTAAGATAGATATGATACTGAAATCAAATGAAACGTTATTTCATATCATTAAAAAAGTGACAGGCTAAGCTGTTGAATGGATAAAAACACAGATCCAGCTATGACATCGGTACTGTTATTATATGGTATTCAAAGTCAGACGTGCAGAAGGTTAGATTTTCACCTTTTACAAAGAGTCATACAGCACAATACAGAGAATAGTTTTCTGCTTTATTAGGAAGCTTCAAGCAAGGAATGTAAGAGATTTGCCTGGCTGTTTCTTTGGCAGTTGATGAACAATACTATACACTAGCTACAAATGGGTCAAATAAGATAAAAGAGAAGGAAAGTGATTTTCCAGAAAAGATAACAATAGGCAGATGTCATAATGTTATGGTAACCATTCTAAGTAGGAATGGAAGCACTCGAACCCTAGCCTTATTCAGTAGGTGCTGCCCATAATGAAGAAGTAGAGATTCTAATATGCCATCATCTTTTATGGGAAACTGGCATAGGCCATTCTTACAGGTGGGCAATTAGTTATGTCATTCCCTAAAGTAACTAACTATATTACGGCTATTCCCAAGTCACAAGGAAGTGCATCTTACACCATGAAAGAAAGTTTCTCAGGTCAGATATATTCTCAATATCTTATATACTCTTATGTAGGAATCATCAGATCTGAGTTCTGATGATTAAAGGTGTTGTCCAGGCATAAACTACTAATGGCCCCCCTTACAGCAGCCATCAATGGAAAATTGGCTGGGGTCTACCACCCAGGAACACTGCACCAGAGCTATGTATTCATGCGCTGAACTGATATCTGCAGGTAGCAGATAGCTGTATTCCCACTGCAGTAGCCAGTCTTGGTACATATTACACCCATTCACTTCAATTGGAACGTAGTCTGTAATACCAAGCTTGGCCACTACAGTGTGAATGGAGCTGTCCGTTTCCTGCATTAATTAGTAAACTGGTCCAGCAGACAGCTCATCAGTGGGGGCCCAGGCGGGAGACCCCTGCTAATCAACTATTGATGATCCATCCTGAGGATAGGCAATCAGTAGTTCACAACTGGATAACCACTTGTTGCTGTAAAGTGTCAGAGAACAATGCATTGTTTTAAAGCAATAGTCAACATGACAAATCACTTCTTCTGAGGCACAAGAATTAATTTGCTAGTGTTAGCAGTAAAATCAATAGTTAAGGGACTCTCCATGTTGTGGTTTATATAGAAATATGAGAAGTTCCATCTTTGGAATTGCTTATCACTCTTCTATAAATCCCTTGAAAGACCTCATCTCAAATACTGTATGGGATTCAGTCTTGGGCTCTGCATTGTAAAAAGGACATAGAAGAGGTAAAGAAGAAGGTTTATAGGCAGTTGACTAGTTCATTAAATGAGATGGGAGGTCTCTCTTATAATGAGAGGCTAGAAAAAGAGGACTTGTTTAGTTCGGAAAACATACATAGTAAGGGCTCGTTCACATGAGCGTGGTCTAAGCGCAATATAGGCGCATGAAAAGATAGCATCTAATAGAACCAATGGTTTCCTATGGAAGCGTTCACATGAAGGAATTTTAGACATGCAAAAACCTAACAAAGACAGAACATGCGTGTGCAAAGCTCACATCTAAGGTTCATGCTGCGAGAAAGATAGGACTTTACCTATCTTTGGTGTGTAATGTGTTGGAGTCTCCATAGACTCCTATGGGAGCTGGATAACACACACCACACAGCTTCCGATCGTGTTAGTGGCCAATTTCCCTGCTAATTAAGCTTGAGATTTAATAAATGGAAAATCGCCCGTTCACGCTATTTTCTCCCAAGTGTTGTGATTTCTTTGTGTGATGCTAGTAGAGCGTGAAAAGCACGCTCGTGTGAACGAGCCCTAAAGGAGATCTCACTTAAATGTATAAATATGTGTGGGGGCAATATGAAAAATGTACAAATTATATATTATTTGCAAAGATTGTGCGAAGAACCTGGGGACATTGCATGTAGCAGAAAGGCAAGGATTCTTTAGGTTTGTTTTTCTGCAGGAAAAGTTGTATTTTTTATTCGTTTTGGGGTACATATAATGTATGGCATAACTTTTATTACTTGCTTTTCTATGGGAATTGGAAAAAAGAAGAAATTCCACCATTTGTTATTTGGGATTTCAGTTTTACGGTGTTCTGCATTCAAAATAAACAATGTGCTAACATTATTCTCAGGGTCAGCACGATTCTAAGTTTATACAGTTTTTTATGTTTTGCTATTTTTGTACACTAAAACCCTTTTTTTCTTTTTTTTTTAAGATTTGCTTTTGTGTTGCGGCTTTCCAAGAGCACTAGCATTTTTTATTTTTCCATCAACAGAGCTCTATAAAGGTTTCTTTTGTGTGAGATGAACTTGACTCTTCATTTATCCAATTCTTGGGAACATATAACATTTTGATTGCTTTTTAATCCATTTTTTTCTAGAGGCAAGATTAACAAAATCTGCAATTCTGGCATGTTTTTTTTTTATTTTTAATGTTGTTCACCAGGCGGTATAAATAATATGTTAAAATAATTCTGAAGGTCAGTACGATTATGTCAATAACACATTTTCATAGGTGTTTTTTGCAACTTTTTCAAACTTTAAGAAAATGTACTATTTTAATGGCTGCATTCCAAGACCATCTTCTTTATTTGTCAATGGTGCTGTGTTTTTGGTTTTTTCCATGATGAGTTGAACTTTTTAATGGTACCATTTGAAGATCCATACGACATGTGATCACTTTCTATTCCATTTATTTTAAGGTGAGATGGGCAAAATTAGCCCTTTTCACTTTCTTTTTCATGGCATGAACTATGCAAGTTAAATAATGTACTAACCTTTTTACGGGTCATTATTACAAATTCAGCAATACCAGATTTTTTTTCATAGTAAAGGAGAACAGTGAAGTCTTGATGTTTTTATTTCTTTTTTTTTTTTTTACTTTTTATTTTTGTCCCACTAGGAACTTCAATATCACTATCTTTTATCATTGTTATAATAGACTGTTCTACTTCAGCATAGCAGTGTATTATAAAGCATATGAAGCTCAGCCAGAGGCTGTGCCTCACATGCCACTGTAGCTGGCAGACCCAGAGGCCATATTCAAGCCTCTGGGTGCCATAGCAACCCATCGTGACCCCTCAATCACATCATAGGGTACGATGGTTGACATAGGGAACCCCATTCCTCTTTCAGCCTTCTACATGCAGTGGTTGTAATGACCACAGTATGCAAAGGGTTAAACAGCAGGGATCAGAGGTTTCTCCAGTCTCCAAGTGCCAGCCCGTTATCTAACAGCTCATCATTCACTTCCCCAGGCATGCGAGACCTTCTGATGCAGCACCGTAAAAAGGTGATCGCATCAGAATAAAGCCCTTCAAAGGATGCCATAAAAAGGCATATGGGCAGTTAAGGGGTTAATCTAGCAATTAATGATGTGTGATTAAGAAACGTGGAACTTGATAGACCTGCGTAAATGTATTGGCCAAATAACTTTTGAAATAACTTTTAATCAATGGCGATTTAGGTTCTCAGACCTCCACCAATCACTCAAACAACGAGGCAGAAGCGCTCAGCGGAGCCCTGGCTCACTTGCTAGCCAAAGACAGGCTCATAGAAAGTTTCCATGAAAACTCAGAAGTTTTTTGTTTTTTTTTAATAACAACTATACTTTAAAAGGAAGATGCATTTCAATGTAATTTGAAGGAAAAAAGAACAAAAATAATAACAGAAAAGTAAAAACATGAAAATATCATCTGCATTAGTATACAAGTAATTGAAGTCACACTTCTGCTGTCTCTGCATAACATTATAGTCTAAATAAAAACGTGAAATATGATGCAAATCAGCACAATTTGTTTGTAGCACTTACATGTTTTTTTTTTTACATTTTCCTTCACTTTAAAATATTATAATTAAAACCTTGATGCTGTAAATTGGTGTCAGTTATTTTGTTGCAAAGTATATATGCCGCTACCTATGAGCAATCTGATAGCCTGCAGTATGCTCACCTCTATTCCCTAGCTCTACTCGTTTCTTAATCAGGTTTATAAAGGCAAACGTCCAAGGGTACACTCACACATCGCAAAATTACTACAGGCATAATGCAATGGAGGACCACAGAGTGCGGTGGCCAAACCGACACCTAATGGCCTCCTTCACACGACCGTATGCATTCTTACACTTGGACAATCGTGGCTACAAATCACATGAATGAAGAATAGCCGAGATCAAGTCCTGATCTTAATTAGGGTTTTCTCATATATTCACACGGGCAGCTGCGGCATATCAGCGACAAAATATGCTGCAGCGCGGAAATCCCTCAGTCGGCGGAAATCCTCGGAATGACTACTAATGCTTATATAGATCTGTATATATCTGCAAGCGCTGTGGAATATGTTGGCGCTATATAAAGAAAGATATTATTATATAGAGCCACCTGTCTTCTTTTCCTCGCGTTGGATGCAGCTAAACTCCCTCCCCCTCCCTTTTTTTCATCTCCCATAGAAATGTATGGGAGTTTAAAGTAAATCTCGGCAAAAGATAGGGCAAGACCTATATTTCACGTGCCGTATGTAATATGTTGTCATTTTGCTATTTTTGCCGGCACAATCTTTTTACATGCCTAAACATCGCTCATCTGAATGAATACATCGGAAACTAATGCTTCAGATATTTTAACGCGGCTACAATAGCTGCGTATATACAGTCGTGTGAACAAGGCCTGAAGCTGCTCTCACAGGCATCTGTAAAAACGCTGCGTTTTACAGTTTTCTCGAATGGTGCTTTCAAACGTGTTCAGCGGGATTTTTTAACACACCTATCATTGCAATGGGTGATGAGGTGCATTAAAAATCACTGAAAATAAAGCGAACAGCGTTAAAAAAAAATCGCACCATTTCTAACACTCGTCTGAGAGGCTCTAATAAAAATCAATATAGGTGTTTTACAACGTTTCAAACAGCGCGCTAAACACTGTAAATAGCGCCCTGTGTGAGGGTGGCCTGATGGTATGGATTTGGCTGCGTTTGTAATTGCGAAATGGTTGTGAAATTTAATCCTTGTATTTTGAATTCTACAACGGAAATCTGCTGCATAAATAAACATGCTGCGGATTTAGAATAGGCAGCATTTTTCAAAAATTCATTAAAATTTAAAGATTCATTACGAAAATTTCCCCACCTAGGAAAGATGATTTCTGGACTTCTACTGTAAAAGTTTCAGGACTTCTGCAGCAATTCTGCACTAGGTCTTATTTTTGGGGATGGTCTTATTATACATTACCTAGCAGGCTTGGTCTAGGTCCCTCCTGCTGCTCTATAGAGGTTTGGGCACGGTTCCCGCAGTCCTCAGCCGCTTGTACATCACTTCCTGGTTACAAGATTCATAAATCCCCCTCCAGGAAGTGATTGGTTCTTCCACCACTGCTCAGCCAATTAATGCAGTGCTGTATGTACCAATGTGATGGCTGTGATTGGTTTATCCAACGCTGCATTGATCAGCTGATCAGCGTTTGAAGAACCAATCAACAGCCATTGCGTTGCAGAGGCGGGATTTATGAATTGGCTGAGCCGTGGCCAATCACAGCCATCACATTCGTTCATCCAGTGCTGCATTGATTGGCTGAACAGCAGTTGAAAAACCAATCGCTGCCATCGCTTCCTGGAGGTGAGATTCATGTTGTATGAGCAGCTGAGGACTGCGGGAACCTCGCTGAACCTAAAGAGCAGCAGAAGGTACCTGGACAGGGCCTGCTGGGTAACATATTTTTATGTGGTGTAACTAGGGCTTATTTTCAAAGTAGGGCTAATATTCCAAGCATCCCTAGAAATTAGGCTAGGGATTATTTTCAGGGAAACAGAGTTTGTGTGAAGGCCGTCTAAACGTAAAACAGTGGTGTTTGCAAGAAAGACTGATTGACTTTGATGGAAACCTTGTGTTCTAAGATACAATGAATAGTGTGATCAATATTAAAGCAAGTATTGTCAGCAGGCTTATGACTGGACTTTGCAAATAGGTGGAGCGTAGAGTGGCTGATCGCTTAATGCATGTAAACAGAGCAGCGGGGCAGGGCGCCTGTTGTAGTCACTTGTCTCACAGTCAGCTATACGATTGATCTAAGGTTTATGAGGAGGGAGGAAAGAATAAGGGGTTACTAAGAGAAAAGTTACTGGCCTCTTGGTTGCATATATTTTATACTTTGTGCTCCTTCATGTACAGCTCCAAAAAGAACAGTCTGTGCATTTTAATGATAAACTATGGAGTTGAAATGTAAAACATCTACCAACACCACTATATATTTCCCTTTCTCATGTGAGCAATGTATTAGTAATACCAGATTTGTGAGGACCCATTTATGTAATCGACAAGTTTAAAAAGGGCAGATGGCCATAATATTGTCTAATGACCAGTATGTAGGAAAGTGCATTATGATAAAGTACAGCACTGCAAACAACAAATGAGTCATTTTAGGTAAGTGATGTTGTGATTTATATATTTCCTTTAAGGGGGTTTTCTTGATACTTAAAATTGCTCCAGATCCACTCTGTACTTCCTGGTTGCTGCTGATCAGGACATGTGACTGCTGCAGCCAATCACTGGCTATAGAGGGTCACTCCTGGTGATTGGCTGCAACAGTCACAGGTTCTAGTCAGCAGCAACCAGGAAGTACAGAGTGGATGTGGAGCAATTTTAAGTAATGGGAAAACCCCTTAAACCTACCCGAAGATATATATATTTTGATCTGAAAATCCAGAATCCAAGTTTAACATACTGAGGCAGATTTATTATTGTTGCTGTGCCAGAAGTCTGCCATGAGTGGCTCCATTACATTGGAGTAAATCATTTAAAACTAATTTATCAGTAGAATAAGCCAAAAACACGAGTTGTTTTCTCCATGCTCAACACTTTTCAAAAAGGCGTTGTGATGTTGTCGAGTCAGAAAATGCACGTTTATGGTGCAAAATATTAGTTTAAAGAATACCTCTTAGGAGGTGGCATAAAGAAGAGAAATGCTTAGCGTGTGCCAAATCTATCACACAGTATGCCCCTCAGTAATACATTTGGCACATCTTCTGACTGACAATTTCCTAAATATTAGACAACACTAATAAATCTTCCTCATTGTATACATGTAGCAGGAGTGAGGCATCCAGACATTTACTATTGTTCTAGCATGAGGTTTATTACTAAGTGGGATATTACTATATTAAATATGCGGAGTTACAAATACAGAAGTATGGAAGTAAAATTAACCACACAATCTCATTCATTTGTAGGTCCTTGAGCAAACAGACTAGGGGCTCATTCACACAGGCGCTGTGATTTTTGGTCGATCGCGTTACGGCCGCAGCACGGGCAAAAATCAAAAGAACGAGAGGCAGCCATGACCGAGTCACGGCTGCATCTCCCATTTATACGCCTGTTCAGATGGCCCGGGTGAGGAGAGTATACACCCAGCCCAGATAACGCTGGGCGGGGGAAAGAGTTTAGCTCTGCTAAACTCCCTCCTCCTTCAGGCCCCCTCTCCGCCTCTTGCCAGCAAAGGGTGGGACGGGGTGGGAGCTAGTGTACTAAACTCCGCCCGTCCCTTTGCGCCAACAGCCAGCAGGGGGCGGAGAAGGGGAAGAAGGGGGAGAGAGTTTAGCAGAGCAGCTGCTAAACTCCCTCCCAACTCCTTTTTTCAGCAGCTCCCAAAGGCTCCCATAAAAGTCTATAAGAACCGACCGTCATATACCAGCTGGAGGATAGTTCCAGAACTATATTTTTCAGCTGTCGTAAAAACGGCCGACCGGAATGCGCACAGTATGCGCTATATTTTCTGGCCGACCATTTTTTCACACCCAAAAATCGGCTATCTGAACTAATGCAGTAGTATCCAATGCATCAGATGGTCACGTATATTGGCCGGCTGTGAAAACGCGTCCGATATATGCTCATGCGAATAAGCCCCAAGTTACATTCTCCACATGTAACTGGAAGAGAGGACAATATCCATTTTCTGTAATGCTTGTAAATAAAGTCATGCGATAGCCAGTGTGAGCTCTTCCCATTCTTTCTTGATTTGGGTTATGCAATGGAAAGCAGAGAACCATTACCACTTATATTCCATATACCCTGTTGAACTCAATTAAGGATTAGTTGGAATAAGTTGCGGAATAAGTTGGCGCTATACAAATAAAGATTATTATTATTATTTTCTTTGTCCTTTATCTGCCCCATGTTCATATTTTATTTCAAATTGTAATTTTCTTCTGTCTAAAACATACATCTGTTGATCCTGCCACTGTTTTACACCTTTAATTCACATTCTGCTAAAAGAGTCCCCTAAAATAACTTGGTCGGCAGAATCTTAGGGATATGAGCATCCTCCAATCAGCTGTAGTCTGCTCTGGAACGCCGGCAGCACGTGTTCAATTCTCTTATAACACTACCACAGTAGACATTGAAGGGGATTTCCAAGACTAAAAATTGTCAGTGAGCAGAAAAGTGTCCTCTCGTACATGTCGCTCCGATTCAGTGCTGCAGCTCTATTCTGGTTTGGTGACAGGACCTTCTGCAATGGTTACCTATATAGGTTACCGTTCACATGGCAAATCCAGCCAATCACTGTCCTCAGTGGTCACATGCCATTTATGCACATGACTGCTGAGCCCAGTGATTGGCTGCCGCAGTTGCATGGAGGATGAATGTCACCTGCCTGCCATATAAGCATCCAGAACTGGACTGTAGTGACATTTAAGAGGTGAGTATTGATTTTTTTCTTTCATTTAGCCACTTTTATGGCCCATGAAAAATGTTAAAAAGTCATGGGAAGCGCCATTAAGTCTTACAGACTGCCCATTAAACTCAACAGACTGCCCATGTAATGCATAAAATATGGCAGATTTGGAGATCCGACAGATTTACTTTTAGGTTACAATCTGGTTGAAGGCCATTTCTTACATTGCTGCAAAACGACTGGAGTTCTGGAATAACATTTAGACCTGCAGGACATTATATATGAAGTACTTCACTATAAAAGAACAGAAAAAGACTGAGACTATACTGTTTGTCAACTGCAGGGCATGGCTGTCACGATAAAACTATAGCACTCATGGGTCCCGAATATGGTTCTGTTCTTAATTCCTTACTAACAACGTCTTTCAGAGCTTGACAGCACAATAATCTCTCTCTTTATTGTGAATGGGAGAAGCAAAATGTAAATTAGGAGAATGAATAAAGAACCCAAACGCAACTCCTAATTATGAAGATAGGCAATGATATTACCACGAGGAAGTGGGGGGCTTCCTTTTGTTCCTATTAATTTCTGCTCAGGAACTTTTAACTAAACTGAAGACAATATGGAAGAAAATTAAATTCAGATAATCAAACTCACAACTGTGGCTATGATAAGAAGTCCCTCCTAATCCCCTTTAAAAGTGTTTCAACAAGCTCAATAAATTCCAAATTACTTTTTGTTACATTTGGGTTTTTGTTCGTAAACACTTGAATAAATAAGGCTCTTTGTTAACTCCAACAAGTAATTATGAAATGCAATTAAAAATTCAAATTATGTTAATAGGCCAGAGAAAAATGGCTGCAAGATTCAGTGCCAATTACTGGTTGAAATGGATCAAAATTAGACCGTGGGGTATGTTTGCTTTTGCACAATTCACTCTTTAAAAGCATCATAAAGGCATAATTGTTAGCTGCTATTAAAAATTACTTCAAAATAATTTAAACGGTTTTAGAAGTAAACTGTTTTTCTATGGGATAAAATAGAGTCTTTCAAATATTAAGTTGATGGATATGAATGAACATAGTTCACGCAGTACAAGGATTAAGAGCGTTGCAGCTTGTTCTGTATACAACCTGCGGAATAAGAGCTATCTGATGCCAGGTTCTTTATACTATATGTATAACTTCATTCAAACTAGTGCCTCGTGTGGCGCAAATGCAATTCTTAGCTCTTGCTCACAACCTGAAGGTTGCAGGTTCAATCCCCACATAGTTCAGGTAGCCGGCTCAAGGTTGATTAAGCCTTTCGAGGTTGGTAAAATGAGTACCCAGACGGGGGAAGGCAATGGCAAACCACCCTGAAAGAAAACAGTCTGCCAAGAAAATGTCATGTTGTGATGTCACCCTTGGAATCACTTATGACTCGGTGCTTGCCTGAAACAGTTAGAGAAGACAGGTAGTACTCCATCAGCCTCCAGTTAATTTACCGCCGAATGCCATAGTCTACAGTTTCTTATTTAGTTCATGGTTTAGTTTGGCACAGGTGGCTCAGTAGTTATGAATTCTACGAGTAGATGTGCGTATTCACTACTCCAAGTATGGAGACATTGGGAGGTTTTTATCTTGCTTATCAATAAATTGGCACTGGTTTGCTTTCAAATCAACTGTAATGAGGAGAAGAGCTAGAAATGTTCAGATGGAGCCCCGTGAACTTTCTCCTTTACCCCCTGAATCCATTCATTAAATTTCATATTCCACCTTTTATGTAAGACTGGAAGGAGCCTAATAATGAACCAGAAGAAGAAGAGTTTTGTCTCCGATTAGCAGATTCTGTAAATTGATTTCTGTCATCGGCAGCTTTTCACAAACAGTTCATGGTATAGGTGTAAACAGGTCACCAGTCATTTGTGTGTAATGGCAGAAGAAGATTGTCTACCCAATTATAAGAGGGGCCCAAAATGGTTTTATAGTAGGCTCTTAAGAAATGTATCTTTCCATGCTCACATTATCATCACTTCACCAAGACTTAAGTACACATTTAACATTTTCTAATTTAAATTTTTCCCCATCCTGAGTGGAAAAGGAAAGTGGTATTTTATCTTGGTATCATAATGAGGATACAGCTCTGTGCATGAAAGGCGAGTATTTACCTATGGCACTGGCTGCTGGAGAAAATGAAAATCTAACTCACACAGTCTGATTCTTTAGAAGTTTTTTTTTTCTTTTTTTCTTACGTTTGTCACATAGAAGAAAACTGCAAGAATAAATGAGCTGGTTACAATGTAATGCTATTAATTAGTATATACTCCCTCATTGTGTGAACTCCTAAAATATAATAGCTACAGTATGTGTTGTGCCCATTGTAATCTTTGTATTCAGTTTATATTTTTTCAAGATAACATGGGTGAGGATAAAATAACATGAATGAGAAGGCCACATTTATACTAAAACCTTAACGTATAGAACATAAAACAGAGGGTTAAAAAAAAAAGTTAGCGGGCAATGTATTGCAAATGACAAGCTTATTGGGAAATTTGGATGTCAAGGTAATGCAAGAAAAAAAAACGCCATCACGAAAAAGAAACCAATAAACCCAAACTAGTATGGAGACCCGCATGCTTTTTCAATCTCCAAAAATAATATACAATTAAAAACAACTTTTGAAAGATCAATAGTACAAGTGAAGATATTATACATTGACTTCTATTGAGCCCGTCCGCATGGAACCCGCACTGAATTGGAGCATGCTGCAATTTGTTTTTTGCACCAAATGATCCGCAAATCAAATTTGCATGTCTAAATTCAGTTGCGGGAGCCCTATAGGCTCTTTTAATTGCGAATCTTTCACGCGGGTGACCCTTGTGGATTCTGCAAATCAGATCTGCCCATGGATATTGGGCCTTAGGCTCAATGTGACTCAATGTTATGCGGGAAACACAACGCAGCATGTTCTATCTTCCTGCAATATCACCCATTGTGCAGCAGCAGCACCCGCCCCATTGAAGACAATGGGAAACTTTGTGATCCTCTGATGCAGCTGTGACAGCCGCGGCGGGATTTTCCTTCATCCCTGCAGTGATGCAAGGCCATTTTCATGCCTCGCATCACTGGAGCTTCCACATGGTTGGTGAGGGCGATATTAGGCCATGGATTTACGGCCCAATATCGCCTTCACCCATGTGAAACTAGTCTTATTGATAGAGTCTATGGAGCAAGGAGTAGCAGAGCAAGATACTAGCTACTATATCATCTCATTTACACAGTACGCAGGAGAGATTCTGCTCCTTCATTCCAAGACTCCAGATGGGGAACAAAATGGTCTTTTGCCATTTACGACTGGCCACACTGCTTCGACATGCTGCATGAAAACTCACTCTGATAGAAAAAAATCACAGATATGCAAGGCCCCCCCCCCCATAGCAAAAACACACTGCCAGCAGGAGCTGCCTGACTAATAAGTATGTGTACATGCGGGAGGAGAAGGGTCAGATCTAATCACCAGTAGGACAGGAAGCTCTGGATTTTATTTTTAGACTGTGCAGGGACACTTTGTGTGTGATTATTATAGTGCAGGTGGGATTCGGGGAGCTTTAGGTGAGATTATATCATGGAGACACACTCTGGGTGTGATTAGTATACTAGAGGGGAGCATTCTGGATGTATATACTATGGAGCAGTACTACGGTATGTAGTTTATACTGGGGGTGCCCTACTCTGGATGTGTAGATGATTTTATTATAACATTAACTATATATTATTTATATATATATATATTTATTTATTTTTTTGAATATGGCAACTAAAAACTTCATTTGGCTCTTATCTGACTTTTTTCTCTCATACACACATGATAGCAGCATCAGGATGGAAGACATCATACAGCAGTAATAATCAGTGTTTGTCTGAATCCAGCACTAGGGTGAGACAGTAAAACTCTTAAAAGGGGTTGTCTGAGCTGTTTTTTTATGTCCAAACCCCTTACTTATGTAGTAAATAACTGGCACATATCACCTCTCCCCTTTCCCTGCTGTGTCCTGTGCTACTGACTCGGGTCTTCTCTTTGACTTTACAAGCTGCCACAGCCTATTTACGGGACATCACAGGCTACTGTGGCCAAAGACATAGCTCTGCGATTGGCTGCAGCAGCCGGTGACGTCCCCTCAACAGGCAGAACTGCAGCCTGTAAACGAGTAACAGGAGCCAAGTAACGAACAACGGCGCAGGACACAACATGAAGTGAGGAAAGATGAGTATATAAGTTATGTTCCTGGATGGGAAACAGGGTTTAAAAAAAAAACAAAAACTCGAACATCCCTTTAATAAAGCCAGCAGCATCCCCGTCTATCTATATCGCTCCCTCTGCCAATTACTTCTCTTTTTCCTCTATCTGTCGACCTCTACGGGGAGATGGTTGTGGCCTGATATAAAATATTTCTATATCCATACACACAAGCTACATGTTTAATAAAAAAAAGGTAAAGTCCCCTGGTACAAGCACCGAGCCGTGACCGACTGCTAGGGTGATGTCACATCGTGACGTTTTCTTGGCAGACTGTTTTTGCGGGGTGGTTTGCCATTGCCTTCTCCAGTCATCTTTACCCTCCAGCAAGCTGGTTACTCATTTTACCGACCTTGGAAGGATGGAAGGCTGAGTCAACCTTGAGCCGGCTACCTGGGCCATGCAGAGATTAAACCAGCAACCTTCAGGTCATGAGCAAGAGCTTAGGACTGCGTTCTGCTGCATTAAATGTCTATGCCACACGAGGCTAGTGGGCCTTTAATTGCTACTATTAATATATTTATTCTTTTTAAACAGAATCTGTGACATGGCAAAAAGACAATGGCATACCACATCACCATCTACAGAAAAATGAATTTGATAGACTTGAGTATTTCCAGGTCCCACAATCACCTCTGCCAGATATTTCTTCGACAAAACTTTTCTAGCAATAGTGAAGGCTAAGCAATCTGAGCTGGGGCTATTTACATCTGCAGAAACACATACTTACATACTCAGAGCTATCGCAGATGTAATGAATGTAGACCAATCTATGGCTCAAGAAGACAAGAGGAGACTATAAAAGAAACTGTTCAAATGTAACCCAAGGACATAATACTTGTATATTTATATAAAGATAACTGACACATTACTTTGCAAGCTGACAGCTTAAATGCCCCTATTACACTATGTTTACAATCCTACTTGCAGGCATCAGAAGCAATATTTTTTCAATCACTGTAGCATCTGAAGAAAGCAGCACGCTTGACGTTCCACTTCCAGTCAGAAGTCAAAACAATGGATAGATGAGTGACAAACTGCTGTGACAGTCACTGTCCAAAACTCTTAATCGCTGTCTGTCCGCTGTACAAATAGCCAACCACAAAGAATCGAAAAACCTCTAGGAATCCATTAGTTAGACATTCTTGATGTAGGAAATTATCCCTTTGCTGTGATTATTAATAAACACTAAAAGGAAGGCTGCTAGTCATGACTATCAGACGCAAGCTCATGCTAAAGCCTCAATCACACAAGCATTCTTACATGGCTATTTAGCGGCGTAAATACATCGGCCGGAAATTGTGACCATGTGCAGCACTGGATTCCAATGCATTCATTCACAAGGGAGATTTTCGGGTGCGTGAAGAAATCGCAACGTCAAAGTGCAAAATAGGCGACCATGTTTGGTCGCGACTTTTCTTGCTACGTTAACAGATAGGTCTTGCCCTATCTTTTGCCGAAAATCGCAGGAAGCTCACATAGACTCTTATGGAAGCTGGAAAAAAGGGAGGGAAAGCAAGTTTACCTGCGTCCAACACTTGGAAAAGATTACAATTGGCTCTATTTAAGCTAGTGAATAGAGATGAGCGAGCGTACTCGCTAAGGCAAATTACTCGAGCGAGTATTGTCATTTTCGAGTACATGCCTGCTCATCTCAAAAAGATTCGGGGGCCAGCGGGGGTGAGCGGTGAGTTGTGGGAGTAAGCATGGTGGAGCAGGGAAGGGGGGTGGGGGAAGAGAGAGATCTTCCTCTGTTCCTCCCCGCTCTCACCGGCCCCCGAATCTTTTGAGACAAGCAGGCAGATACTCGAAAATGGCAATACTCGCCCGAGTAATTTGCCTTAGCGAGTACGCTCGCTCATTTCTACTAGTGAAGCTATTAGAAGGCATAACAAGGATTTCTGCCTAACGAAGAAGTTCCGCGCTGCTGCATATTTCTTCTGCAATACGCTCATGTAAATGGAGGAGAAACCACTAAGCTCGGGATGTGATCGCAGTTATTCTTTATTAATGCGATTTTACGGCGCATGCGGGCGGCTGCAAAAACGCATACTTGAATAAGGCCTAAAGTGCATCCACTTATAATGGTCTTCATTAGTTCAATCAGTATGGTCAATGGGTGACAAATTTAGAAAAAATGATTAATTTACTGTAGAGTAGTTGCAAATAAAAATACAACAATACTAAAAACGCAATTGTGCCCTGGGGGCAAAATGAGGCAAACAAACACATCAACAATGCAGATACCAGTACAGGCCGAAGCTGGGTATATGTAACATTGCATACCGCAAACAGTGATCTGCAGAAAAGCATCTAGTTGTGTTAGATGCGACAGTTCTCTTACTTTCCCATAAAGGGAAAGCAATTTTTTTTCCCTTTTTATTTTCAGACTGATCCAAAAGAAGCATACGTTAACATATTCTTTTCAGTACACTAGAAAAATCTGTCAAACATGCAGATGTAACATTCGCTACAGTGATTGCTGTTAATACAATAGTATACTGTAGAGCTCTGTTTTGTGGAGCACAGCCGTTCTCATTAGCTTTGAATGGGCGACAGGCTATGCCATTGCGATCACATTGTTGAACGCTACATCTGGTATGCCAAAAAGATTCCCTTTTACATAATAGAAGCTTATAGGTACATTACAATATACTAAACATAATATATCTGACACAGAAAAAGTACAAGGTCTGAACAAAGGCATACAAAGGAACACATAGAATAAGTTGCCTTTTCAGAGATGTGATCAAATCGGCTCCCTTAAGGGCCTTTTACACAGTCTGATGTTCAGGCAAGAACTTTTGCTAAATTCATGAGGTCATATAAAGGTATTGCTGATCATCCGGCCAACGAGGTAACACTTGTTTATAATTACTGTTGATGGCGGCACATCTCCCCGTGTGAATGGGGGATATGCTACTAACAATGATGGAGCTCCCACGAGTCCGAATCAGCCTGTGTGAAGGCCTGGTAGATGCGCGTTGACCTCATTGATCACTGCTCTTCATTGGCGTTTCATCTTTTAATCCAAAAAGACCATTAGGGTGCATTTACACGGGTGACTTTCCTACACAATATCTGTTTGCTGTGGGAAACAAAGAATTCACATATGAAAAGAATTCATTTTTTTTAATTGGTGTATTTACATGTGCAATTTTTCTCTCCTGTAGTGGTGCAAGAAGAAGAGATGCAAGAGGAAAATTGTAACATGTCTTATGTTTGGGCAATTGTTTAAAAATTACCCATTCTTCTGCATGGGAGCAAAAACAGACAAAAAAAACCCCCATCACACTTGTATATACATGCGAGTTTAACGAAATGTGTTTTTGCTCCTATGAGAGTTTGAAAATCTCATGTACTGAATTGTTTTTTCCCAAAATGCATTGCACTTACATTGCAATTGCAAGTGCTTTGCAAGTGTAATACCGGTCAGAGTTTCTCAGTCCAATATTGCACTCACCCATATAAATGCACCCTTAGTTGCCTAGTTCCTTAGCAGCTACTATGCCAGACACTAAGGTAACGGCGATGCAGTTGCAGGAGCCTTAGGGAGCCAATAAGGCCTCTCTTCTCCATATAGGGAGCCCAGTACTATGAATAAAGCATTACAGTTGGCGGCCCTGTTACAGGTTTTGCATTGGGGCCCGGGAGCTTCAAGTTATACCTCTGCAATAAGGGGTAAAGAGAAGTTGGGGGGCCCCAAGTTAAACTTTTGCACCTGGGCCCATGAGCCTTTATTACGCCCTTGATGCCCGATACTCTGAACGTTAAGCCTGAGTCTTTGTTTTTCAACGTTGTTGGCTACTGAGCACAGAAGTGGTTGTAGTGTTAATAATTCACGGGGAGAACTGGAAGGCGGTAGGTTATAATTCAGGTAAACAAGTACATGTATTCCTCCGCAGCTACTTTGTGTCATTTCAAACTAGCATGGGAAACTTGTTTTATCCACAAGTTGCCTGCATTTGTTTTCCCACTGAATGCCTTGTAGATTGGTGTTATTTTAATCCTGGTTTTGTTTTATTTTGTTCATTGCTCTGAAAAGCTAAGCAGTGGATTTTTCACATCCCTGAATTTATTTAACCAGATGTTCTAATAGAGCCACAGGGATTAATTCCACGCTAACAGTTTCAGACCTTCTAAATGCTCCTTAAGTGACAAGTTCTATAAGCAAGCGTTAAGCAGGATGGCCTTCCTATAACTGATTTTTAAGAAATCTTTACAGTATGCAGATAAACTGTGCGTGATTATCATTCATGTTTGCAGGTTGCGTTTCACTCCACTGCACATCTCGGGTATTAAGTAGAGAAAGCATAAATATGAAAATGAACAAACTCTGAAGATTAGAGTTTGAGTATAAAAACTGTCCTTTCTGTCAATCAAAGTTATCAAAATGTCTTTTTTTCATAATTAGGGACAGAAAGGGCAACAAACTACTTTCAGTGACTGCATAAAGCTTCTACTTGTAAAAACAGGTTAAATCCTTCATATAAAAAGGAGAAAAAAGAATATAAAATGAATGCTTCTGAGATAGTAAAAACATAAGCGAGAAATAAAATGCCTGAAATAACCTTGTTTTCTCCTTCAAAAAGCATGAGACATCTTTGAATTGTATGAAAGGGGGTCTTCTGGACTCCATTATTGATGGTCTATCAATAGCTGATTGACGGGGTCCGTCACTCAGGATCCCTGACGATCAGCTGTTTGCTGGGTCCACAGTAAACGTGGACAGAGTCAGAAGCAGACATCTCTGGCAACTCTGCAGCAGCCTGGGTTAGCATTGCAAGCACAGCTGCCATTAAATTCAATGAGAGCCATGCCTGCAATACCAAACCAGGCTGCTGCACTGTGGACGTAGCAGTCTGCTCTGCTTGCTTTCGGCTTTGTCCACCTTGACAGTGGATCTTGCAAATAGCTGATCGGCGGGGATTCTGAGTGGTGTTTCCACGCCGGACAACCTATTTTGAGGATAGACCATCAATAATAAGATCTAGGAAAACCCCTTTGAGATTTATTGAAAACTACTACTGGAAGGGTTAATAATATTCAAGGCCACCTAGTCTAATTGGATGTATTACTACAAATGGACTAATATGTGCTTTTAGAACTTCTGGTCCGCAAGCGGTCATTATAAGGCATGT
This sequence comes from Eleutherodactylus coqui, assembly GCF_035609145.1. NCBI lineage: Eukaryota > Metazoa > Chordata > Amphibia > Anura > Eleutherodactylidae > Eleutherodactylus > Eleutherodactylus coqui. The sequence goes on from NC_089838.1 coordinate 73,032,476, forward strand.
TAAACTGTTCTCATATATTCTAGAACCATGTTGTCCCCGCCTGTGGCTGTGTACAGTCTGTGAATGTGGCAATGCCGTGGACATAGACCCTACAGAAATATGTTCAAAGAGCAAAGAATAATATAATTTTACCTTTTCGTATTCATCCTAATTAACATTGTCTTATTGTATTCTTTCATTTTCTCAGTTTTTAAGCCATGCATTTTTTCTCTTTTTACTACAGTAATTTCCATATATATTAGGGCTTATGTTCATGAATGTGTTTTCACAACATATTACACGTGTGTTGCATGGGCATGGGATAATTGGTGAATGGAGTCAATGAAAGTCAATGCACTTTCTTTGATCCATGCATAATTGTGAGCATACACTGTGTATTGATATGCTTGAGAAATACCCTGTTTCCCAGAAAATAAGACATAGCATGATTTTCCAGAATTTTTGAGGATGCAAAATGATTTTTCAGGCTTTTTGAGGATGCTTGAAATATAAGCCCTACTCCAAAATTAAGCCCTGCTAACAGTTAATTAAAAAAGTCAATTTAAATAGAGTCCAGGCAGCTATACATGTAAAAAAGTTAAACCTTTTTGAACAAAAATTAATATAAGACACTGTCTTATCTTTTGGGAAACATGGTAGATCGCAGCATGCATTATTCCTCTGTGTATCCATGCAGCGTGAGCCCTATATATTTGCATAGGCTGTGTATGAAACGCTATGAATCGCTGTGGAGATTTAAAAAAAGAAAAAAAACATTGTGTAAACCATGCTTCTATAGAAGCCAATAGGTTGCTATGGAAGCGCTCACATAGAGCTTTTTTTTTTACCAGTGCACAATCTGCGCTGGTTAAGATAGGACTGCAAGTGGTGACTCACCTGTCAAGCTCTGTGCAGCGGCACTGTCCATGGTGCTGACCAGCGGCTCCTATGGGAGCCGCAGCAGCACTCTGCTCGCAGCACAGACGCATATACGGGCTGCTCCGCAGAGCACAGAGCAGCTCGTTCACTGCAGAATTCCTGCATGTCAGCAGTGTGCTTTACACGCTGCTGTAACACTGTGTAAACCACGCTCGTGTGAACGAAGCCTAAAGATTTGTTCACATATGCAGTTGCTGCAGAAATGTCTGCACATGACAAATCATATTCCTTACACCCACTGGGATCGTTCATGTTACATTCAGACAAATCTGCTACGTATCAACATGACCTAGCGGGGCCATATTTAAAATGACAAATAAAAAAATATAACAATTAGCCCCTTCATAGGAGTGTATGCATATTTTCATGCTAAACAATTTTTGTTTGCGCATGCATTGACATATTTTACTGTAAATTTTTGCACCCTCAGGGTGGGTTCATTTGCACGTCGCAAACAAGGAAGAACGGATTGATCTGGCTAGTTAGTCTAATGAGCTCCAGCTGTGTTCTTTTTCCTGCACAACTATGCAGTCTTTCATGCATCACCTTGCATATTTTGTCTTTATTTGTGCATCCCCATTGACGTCTATGGGGAATTTCAGTATGCAAATACCCAGTAAAATAAACACGAAGGAAAATATGTGAATGAACCCAGTGCAATCAATGGGCTCTATTCACTACGCATTGTGTGCGCAAATTCTGCATACGCAAATACGTGTACAAATACATCCATATGAAGCGGCCTTTAGTCTGAGACATACAATGAAGAAACACGGTTAATTCTTTAGAGAGCCGCTACCCTTCAGCTTTATGCAGATGCTGACTGCTACCTTCACTTTGTGATCATTGAAAGGGAATTTAACAGAAATATAGAAGAAGAAAGAAAAGGATTTCTACTGGACCATTAAATATGTGACTGATTGCAGTTTAGAATCTGTATATGGAGCTTCCTATTTCCATCCTGCGTAGAAGTTTAATGAATTCTCTTCCTTTTTAATGATAATATTATATGAACAGGATTTTGTCTAGCATGCATTGTCTGCTTCCACAGCTCCAATGACATCCAAGTTAACAGATGAATGCGGTCTGAAACATGCTGACAAATGTGCTTTAGACGAGCTAGCACTAACACAGGAAGAGCCCTATTAGTAATGTTGTTTTGGAAATGGAGCAAACTGGACTCATGCATTATTTCAATTCTAAGTTAATATGACAATTTCTGAAGGGGTAGGGGAAGTTCATAGACTCGTTATCACATAATATCTGAAATCCATACCTTAAAGGGTTTTTTTACAAATTGAAATTGTTTCACAACCATTCTGTCCTTCCCGGTTGGAACTGACCAGGACATGTGACTGCTGCAGCCAATTACTGGCCATAGTAGTGACCCTCTACAGCCAGTGATTGGCTGCAAAAGTCACAGGTCCTGGCTAGCAGCAACCAGGAAGAACAGAATGGTTGTGATGCAACTTTACATTCTGGGAAAATCCCTTTAAGACCTTCACCATTAGCAACTTCGTTAAAAAAAATGCTCACATAGTTTTCGCAAGTTTTTAATTAACTGCAACCCTTTTATCGCATATGCTCTTTCACACGAGCGTATGTGTTTTTGCGTTCTCTCATCTGCGCCGTAAATTTACATGAATTGACGATTTTCTGCAATCAAGTCACATACTTAATTAGCATTTTCTCATCCATTCACATGACCAGGTGCAACGTTTTTAGTGAAAAAATATGATGCACCCCGGAAAACCCTCGCTCAGCATAAATCCTAGAGATGGCTTCCAATGCCTACGTAGAGGCACTTGTAAGATTTTCAAAGCATTGGACACTGCTAAAATGCCTTCCCCTCACTTTTTTTTCCAGCTCCCATAGGAGTCTATGGGAGCCACCGCCATATATCAGTCAAAACGTAGAACCAGATTTATCTTTTTACCCACTGTATATTCGCTGATACATATTTCGGTCATGTATGTTCCATTTTCTATTGCGCAACGTTTTTATGCACCGTATATTCGCCCATCTGAATGAATGTATTGGAAACCAATGTCTCAGATGGTCGTGTATATCGGTTGGGCGTGAAAAAGTGGCCGATATGCACTCATGCGAATAAAGCCTAAAGCTGTTGTGGTCAATACTCATTTGACTGATGTCCAGAGTTTGCGAAAAACTCAAATACCAAGTTACATACAGCATCTATACTTATTTCAGTAGTAACTCTCTTAAATTGATAAAAAAAACAACTTCTTAAACACCATGTAGATGAGAGGAATGTCAGGCAAATGATGTCCAACCCTCGTCCCCACATACTCTCACGGCCAGCAGTGGGGTGGGGAGGCTGCAGGAGATTTCACTCCTCGTGCTCCCCCACCCCTCTCCATTGACTTTACATAGCGGCCATTCCATACTGAACGGCTGCTATTTGCACTGAACAATGATCGTTGAGCTGATCGTCCAACATTTATGCAGCATAAATGATGAACGATGAGCTAAACTACGTAAATAGCAGCCGTTTAGTATAGAATGGCCGCTATGTAAAGTCAATGGAAATGGGTGGGGGAGCACGAGGAATGAAATCTCCTCCAGCTGCCCCGCTGTGAACCAGCGATACTAGCTCCTGTGCAGCAGCACGAAAGCAAGTATGTGCGGGGACAAGTGTTGGGCATCATCCCATCATAATGGAGATTTAGTTACAAGCTACCCCAGTAATTGGACCACCACCATCCTTAAACAAACAAAAGACAAGACATGCATGTATTTATCAAAGACAGGCTTCCCCATCAACTAAATGCTAAACTTACCAGCTACTAATAAAACAGAAAGAGATGGTTAAATTCAATGAAGATCAATTCAGTTATACATTTGTTGAAGCCCAAAGGTCCATTTACTTGGGACGATTATCTCGCAAAATTTTTTACAGAAGACCAAAAATGCCCGATAATCGTTATGTCTAAACGTAAAGCCATTGTCCAACATTTCTTTACTTTTCTCACTTTCAACCAGCATTAAAATCATCGCTGGTTCGCTCACTTCTCGCTGTCTATCAATGCTCCCCGCTCCGTGTTTCACATGGAATATGAAGCGCTGAGCAAGAAGCGAGCGATGCTCAGCTGACATCTGCCTGTCTAAACATTCATGAGCGCCAACAACTAGGGGTGACGTCACCAGCTCATGCACTCATTTAGCCGACGGTCGTCCATGGCCTAAGTCATAAGACCGATGGGTGCGGTGTAGTTTCTATTAGCAAGCAGCCATACTTCTATAATCCTGTACTCTGATTAAATCCTGTACTGAGATAAAGTTCCTAGCTAAATATGTTGGGTTTTCATTGTTGAAGGAGTGTTCAGTATTTCCCTCGAATTAATTGTGCATTGCTTCTGTAAACAGCTCTCCAATCATTCTCATCCAAGAGCCACTCATTAATTCACTTGTACAAAGCAAATATTTTCCCTCTACTACTACTTTTTATTGATGGGTTGCAGAAAACTGTTACATTTCCGTCTGCATCTCATCTAAATTTTGGAGTCAGGTAAACTACCCTCTTGGATGGATTTAACATGATCAAATATTAATAAGCTATTGTGTGACTTGACAAATAATAAGTTGATTAAATTTCCCAGTAGAGAAGAAACTCAAAGTAATGTATATATCAAGTTTCTTCCGATTTTTTTTCCCAAAACCCAAGTGTTTCTTGTTGATGTAATGAACAAAGTGTATTAAAAATAGATAGAAAACAACTTGAAATTTACTGAAACATTAAGCAAAAGTTTCTTTAGTTAATAGGATTGTAAATGAAAAATCAGCTCATCCATATTCATGACAATTTGTTTTCTAGATCCCTGCTGTAAAAAATATAATTATATCCATCTCTAATAACTTTGGTACCTTGAGCTGCAGGTGCTGGGACGTTGTATGTTTATTACCATATTTTAAGTCCTTTAAAAAGATTACATTAATTCCTATGGTAATTTTAAAACCCCAGAGCATCTTCAGTTTGGAGTGGATGCTAATCACCAGAGTATGGTTGATTTTCTAGTATACCTACCATGAAACTCTCAGCAAATATCGATTCACACATTCTGTTTACAGTCTCCGAATATTCCATTTAGTTCTTGTTGTTGATACTGGGAAAATTATTAATCTCCTGGGTTACTAAATCAAAAGATACACGTAAATGCTATGGTAATTCTTAGCATTAATGTATACTTTAATTAAAGATCCTAATGACTTAACATAGTTTAGATATGGAACACTTTCAACTTAATAGCAATTTAACTGATTAAGAAAACGGTTTATTGGTATTAAATAGCCAATTATGAGACAGTCCGAAAAAAAAAGAAGATTCTCCTGCCATTTTGTTCCATGGTTGCGGATGCCCAGAGCAACCCTACTACTGCCCTTATCTTCCATAGCAGCTATAGAATAAGGAGAGCTAAAATTCAATCTCCTCTCTCAGATTCCAATCTCACGACTCCATAACCCATTTGAGGGTATAGATTTAGTAAAGGTTGACTTGACATCTAATGCGTTATGATAACTACAATGTACTAGAATGCGAGTTGAGTTATCATGATGCACCCGTCATGTTAATATTTGCTACATCTGTATGATGGATTGATATAACCTTGAGTATTCTTACTAACGTTACATATATCCTTCATTCTGCTCATATATGAATTGACTTCTCTTTAAAAGAAATCTGTCAATTCCTTAGAACCTCATAAACAAAAGTTGAGCTGAAGCGCCGAGTCCAGAAACATGACACTTATACCTGCCTTCCTCACTGTTCCCCCGCTGTCCATAGTTAAAGCTGCCTGCATCCCATGGATTACATAGACATGAGCGTATAATGAGATGATTAGCCCTCTCATTAGGAGCATGTGCACAGCTAGTAGCTTTGAGAGTGGGTAGCGGGAGAAGTATGTAAAAGTCTCACATTCCCTTACTCCTATGAGCTCATAAAATTAATAGCTGACATTTTCCCTTTAATTACAGATGATTACAATGGAAACATTATTACACATGCAATTTTTGGGCCTCGGGTTTTATAGTTTAGGCCCCTCTTAAAGTCTTCACTGTAGTTTAGAAAAAAAGCTATACGATATAGAACTTAAATGATCCCTCTCATTTTAAACTACCACTATAGGTGACAACTGTAATACATAACATGACCCTTAATAATTCCATTAGTATTTGGATGTATAATGCACATGTGTGAGGTTCATCACAGAACAAAAAGACATGTAGGAGCATGATGCACAGCCCCACGAAACTTGCAATTAAAATACACATCCTATATTATACAATATCAGCTGAGAAGGTTCGACCCCAAAAAGGTGTTAACTATAAATCTGCCAGTGTGTTTCTGCTGGGGATCCAATATCTACAGTTAACAATCAGCACTGTATAGCTCTGTAGGGCAGAGGTCCCAAATCTTTTGGGGGGCATACGCCACTCTCAACTGGTGTTCAATACACTGTACAACCAAGAGGCACGATTTGTACACTAGTTTTTATGCTTTTGAACAAGGTACCGAGTTCTAGGTATGCTATGACCTCATTAGTCCCACTAATACACAATATATGCATTGCCACCAGCAAGAGCCACATGAAAGGGGTTCGAGAACCACATGTGGCTTACAAGCCACTCACTGGGGGAACACCGGAGTAGCAAATGAGCAACCTACGATTGGTATAATTTATAAGAGAAGTGCAATGTTCCAAGAAAGGGAGATCTAATTACAAATTAAACACACTGTGGCAATTCTTGGTATATCCTAATACACATTAAAGTTGTGCCCTAGTGGAATTGGTGCAGATTTTCCAAGCAGAAAAATCAACATCAAAATCTGCACCGAATGCTAAGAATTTGGTTCGGATCCACACCAAAATCCACAGCGGAATACATGCTGCAGATTTTGGTGTGGAACAGCCACATATGAACGCAATCTGCATGCACATGGAGCTGCTGCGGCCGCAAAAAGCCGTTACAAATCTGGACCAAAATGGGTTTCAGCATCAGCACCATTGTACAGATTTTGTCGCGCATTTTTGTGCGAATTTCGACCCTTTAATTGAATTTAAATTGAACGGATGAAATCTGCTATGGATCTGGCTGCAAGCTGTGAGTAAATCATCACCAAATAGGTTTGCTGTGTATTTTTCAGTTGCGAAAAATCTGCAGCAAATGAGCTACATGTGAATGCACCCTAAGGTTTGCAAGAAAATCGTGGCATGATCGCAACTTCGCTCATGAGATGTCTGAGCGTCAGCGATGCTTTTTCTTGCCAATCATCGCTGCTGCTTGCGATTTTCTCACGTATTTTTCTTGCGATAGGCAATAGGGGCTTCTATTGTTAAAAATGTAATGCCCAAAAAATAGGAGACTCCATAGGAAACATGGGAGATAAAAAATTAAGCAAAACGCAAAAAAAAAAAGGGTATGCTGCGATTTTTTTAAATGTTACATCGCATGAATGGAAACATCACAAATGGGAATGAAATCATTGAAAATCATTGGTTTCATAATTCTGCATGTTCCCTCACTCTCACATCACAAATGTGAAGGTCCCCTAATAGAATGAACAATTAATGGAAAGAGCCTGACAACAATAAGAACAGATTTACTCTTTCTCATCCTTCCAAAAATAGCCATATACTAATCTATTATTTTATGTTATCTTTAAGGCGCTTCATAGACCATTTTGGACCATAAAGACTCTAAATAGCCTATATAGTAGTAGTTTTTGTGAAAATCATTAAATTGTAAAGTCGCTTATTCACAGCTTGATATTTCCCTAGCAGACATTAATTAAATTGGATATCTTTGCGGCATACACTTAGTAGTAGGTTTTATATTTACTTAGGAGTAGTACCTTGAATAAAAAAAACCTTCTCTGCTATTATATATTTTTTCCCCATCTTATCATTTGACAGTTACATCTGCTAAACACAGACGGAAGGTCAAAGATTATTTAGGCGAGAGCTGTTCATTGTTAATAACAAGATGTTACATTATGCAAAAGTACATATAAGAAAAAATAGAACTTCAACATCTGAAGACCAACAAACAATTATTATAGCGATTAGATTGGAAGCTACCTTAATATCTCTAGCTGGTAATAACATAAGTGAAATATGGTAATATGGCCATAAATTAAAATATGAAGTGGGCAATCATCTGTATGACAGATAGATCCTGGGGAATTTGGATGCTGTTAAAAGGCAGATCTGCCAAAAGAGCAATTTCTGGTTGGTGTAGCTCAAGTAAGGACGGTTACTCCTTAGGGATCACTAACTAAAGTGTACATCAGATCCATATTCAAAGCTATAGAAATACATTTTAACAACAGGGTTAGTTTTTACTGAACTGTGTCAATTAAGCCTCTTGCACATGGATGTTTAATGACAAAATATGGTGTCATAAAGGTTACCCTAAGACAGGACCCAGGACCCTGTGAAAACACATTACTAAGGTACAAGGAGGCCATGTGTTACCATACTGCTTCACTCAGTTCTGCTTTGTCATGGCTGGGGTGACGTCGTGATCTCAACTTTGGATCATGTGATACACCAGCCGGCATATGCACGTTTCAATTGGCCTTGGTAGTCAAAGGTTAATGTTTAGCTGGTAGGGATGCTTGACAGCTCAGCCAGTGAGTAACTTTATTAGTTTGGTTTTGCTTTTGGACTGACGGGGATGATCGTCAATTCAGCCAGTCAATTGGTTTCCTTCTTGTAGTATGTAGTCCAGCTCCTCTGAACAGAGGTTGCTGGTTATACAGCATGTGTACTGGCCACATTGTGCCAGTAGAATCCTTAGTGAAGTCCTCAGATATCCAAGTGTTCAGTATTAACCCTTTCCAATCCAATTTGTATCCTGGTTTTCTTAGGGGGCTTACCCTTTTTCTGCTATTATACAATGGTACTACATGCTGGCTAAAGCCAATACTGCATGAGGTGACACATTGGATAGGCTCGAACAGCAGAGAGGCTGGCAATATACAGTAAGAGAACCCTGGACGGATGTCTTCCAACATCGGAGCTGTAAAGCCTTAAATCATAATGGACATCAGACAATCGATTGGAAAGGGTTAATGATTCAGTTAGCTCAGTACTTTGGATTTACTTTATATCAGTAGGTTAGTTTTCAGTGTAGTTGCCATCTGGCAGTCTTGGACTGGTCTCCGGTCGGAAGCGGTTTGGACTATCTTGTCCATGAAATCCTCAATACCTTCCTATATTAAGTACTCTTATTATTAGCTCATCTGAAAAGACCGTATTAGCAGTCACCGGTTGTACTCAGTCTTTGTATCCAAAACTTGTCACCTCCAGTTGTGCAAACTAGTTGATCCAGACGTGACACTTCTATTTACATAAAGCCTTATACTGCACTACAGGGTCTTTCTTTTTTTGCAAAATGTTGGCTTGCCCCCACCACAGATGTATTTGCATGATACAGTTCTTTACTGCATATACACAACAACGTTTCTAGTACATATTCCCTAGCATTTCTGTCTTTTGATTCGCCCCTTTAAATCTTTCTTGTAGATCAATTACTTTACCAGTTAACACTTTGAAATACAAATTCAATGGCGGCTATGAAAAGGTGAATATTGTTAAGAGTTCAATAAATAAAACTATTCCATTTACTAAACCGACAGCTGTTGTGCGATCTCCATGATTCCAGAATACGCATTTCCTTCTTTCATAGGCCACAGTACAAGGTCCCATTTACAGTATTTGTTTTCCATGTTAAAAAAAAATAAATTGAATATTAAAATATTTTTCTACTACCTCAATTGAAATATAATTAATTCTTTACAGGAGCTTGTTTTTCTAAAGAGAACATTTTGTTTTTGATGCCAAAGGCAAAGAAGCGACATCAAACTGGCAACCTTTGGTTTGTTACAATATTAACAAATTAAGTAATATTCTGAAAAGGCCATATGCTTTTGACAAACAATATGAAAACTTTAAAAAAAACACACACACACCAGAACAACATCTCCATTAATGCACATTATTTGTATTTCTAAAAGGCCTTTTTCAGTAATACACTCCAAGCCTATACTTATTCTGTCAGGTTCACCTAAGCTGGTAATGTGACTTTTAATAGCATTTGAAACAATTTCATACAGCAGATCTGACAACTTATTAAAACTAGTAATCATATCAAGTTCACTTACTTCCCCAATCTCATTTTTTCTTTTAGCTTTTCAGCTGGCCCTAATGTTATTATTTATGCAACAATTTTACTCACTGATTACTTTATTATTACTACAATATTTATGCATTTGCTCATAACAACTTCTGAATGTTCTGAAAGCCTAAGGCCTCATGTCCACGGGGAACATCAGGCCCGCTACAGATTCTCCATGGAGAATCCGTGGCGGGTCCCTCCTGCCCCGCGGACATGAGGGCTGAAAATAAGAATAAACTTACCTCTCGCCCGCTCTGGATCTTCCCTTCGCCGCGGCGTCATCTTCTCTGCGTCGCGGCCGGATCTTCTTTCTTCAGCCCGGCGGATGCGCAGGGTGACGTCGGTGACGTGCCCCGCGCATGCGCCGGCCCGAAGAAAAAAGATCCGGCCGCGACGGAAAGAAGATGGAGCCGCGGCGAAGGGAAGAACCGGAGCGGGTGAGTAAATTCCGATTTTTGTCTCCCGCGGATCTGGACGGCTTCCATAGGCTTCAATAGAAGCCCGCGGGAGCCGTCCCTGTGGGAGACCCGCACGAAAATGGAGCATGGTCCAGATTTTTTCATGCTCCATTTTTTTTTAAATCACTTTTATTGACCATCCGCAGCTATTTATCTACCCGTGGGTGGTCAATGCATCCCTATGGGATGCGAATCCGCGTGCAGGAGAAGAGTTAAAATCCGCTGCGGATTTTAATTCTTCTTTTGCCCGTGGACATGAGGCCTAAGCTTATCCATTTATACTACCCAAGCTATACATCATTTCACAAAATAGGACAAGCACGTGCCTTTCACTTCTGAGGAAGTGAGGAAGAACCTTGCTTAGGTTGGAAAGCTTGCAATAACATTATATATTTTTGTTAGCCATTAAAAGGTATCATATATACAAGATGACTTGGTTTCCCTTATTGAGAACAATCACACTTTTCACTTCTAGCACACTTAAAATATACTTTATTACATAGGGCTCCAAAATGTAACTTAATACTTATACGTTATATCAGAAAGGTATGTCACTTCAAACCTGGCAGACATTTCTGTGTAAGTATATAGAGTAATGGAGATGCCCCTAATATATGAGGAGGCGTGTGCCTCTTCATATATTAGATGCATTGTGCATCAATGGAAAAAAATATAAGACCGGTGTATGAAATGACCGTTAATATATTTTGGGGTATTCTTGGATATCTGCTATTCTTCTTCTTAGTTGATGGGGTTCTCCACTTTGGACAATCCCTCCTCGTTAGAAGGGTTCTTGACAATAAACTGATCGCTAAATGCCCTGCTTTTGGACCTCCATCTGTGGAGAAACCTGACATTGAGTGTTGTATTTATTTGTAGAACTACCAAAACTCAGAGTACTTAGCCGTTCTCAGCCCAGCAGTCTTGTGATTCCTCCAGTCGCTGTTGGAAGTCAGGTGACTACTGCCTGCTAATCAAATGCTGCAGTGTCACTATTTCGAACTCCTGTCGTCATGGCAGCCAAAATGTTATCGCTGATTCCAAAAGAAAGGGTGGTGATGCTGCAAACTCTGATTGGCAGGCAGCGGTCACCTGACTTTTGCGGAATCACAGGACTGTAGTGCTGGATCGCTGGGCTGAGAACGGCTAAGTACCTTTTATTTTGGTGGTGCTGCAAATAGAACACTCAATGTCAGAGGTGAGAGTCTAAAAGGGGGGAATTTTGTGATCAGTTTATTGTCAAGAACTCTTTTCACAAGGAGGAATTGTCGAAAGTGGAAAACCCGTTCAACCAATAAGAAGGATAGCAGAAATCCAAGAATACCCAAAACGGCTTTCATTTCTATGAAACAGACAGTTAATAAAGAGAAGTACAGACTGAGATGAATAGCTAAATCATGTCTGTTAGATTAAATCATATTTTTTTGGCAAAAAAATATGAAAAGATGACAAACGCATCGTACTACAAACGCTAATGTGTGCCCATTTTCATATACTATTCATTCACCAGTCTATTCACAGCAGGACACTTTTATGCACTCAAACTACTAAAAAGAGGGACATGAGAAAAGAGCAGTCAAAACAGCCTGTTGACAGTTTCCAGGTAAACAACAACACATTTTTTTTACATTTCAAACTGAGCGAAAACAAGCTGACAAAAAGTAAAAAAAACAGCATGGAATAAAAATATATTACAGAAATGCTCATCATAAAACAAAGTTAACCAAAGCTGGGCTTTACAAGTGGATGGAAAATATCAACCAAGCGATCATATGTACTGGAGTATACAAAAATACCCCAAAATAACAGTAACAGTAAGGTTAATAATTAGTGATGAGCGAGCATACTCGCTAAGAGCAATTGCTCGAGCGAGTATTGCCATTAGCGAGTACCTGCCCGCTCGAGAGAAAAGGTTCGGCTGCCGGCGGCGGGCGGGGAGATCTCTCTTTCCCTCTCTCCCCCGCCCCCCCGCCTCCCCCTGCACACTGCCGCAACTCACCTGTCAGCCGCACCGGCACCCGAACCTTTCGTCTCGAGCGGGCAGGTACTCGCTAAGGGCAATGATCGCTCGAGCAATTGCCCTTAGCGAGTATGCTCGCTCATCTCTATTAATAATGTTGAAGACTTCTAATGGTTCTATATTTTTATAAAGTACGCATTTAGCACTAACATTGTTAGCAGTTTATCATATATCAGCTAGTTTAGATATCAAGGACCACAATTACACTTAAGTGTTTTGTTGCATATGAGACCACTATCAATGTAGAATCACTTAAAGAGTATAAAGTAACTCTTTGTGGCAAGCCTTTTACTCTTTCAGTCCTACGAAACATGTCCGGTGCCGACACTGATCATTCAGCCACATGCAGCGAGACATCAAGGAACAAGTACTTGTGAATTCATAAAGGAGAATATTGTGCAATTACTCTTTTGAGTAATTTTCACCTTCTGCACTACATTGTCATCATCACACTTATTAACATTGATTAAAGTTGTTTGCTTGTTATGGAAAATGATGTATAGCTTAAGAAACAAATAATGGGCCAAAGCAGTTTACACTAATTGCACTGAAACGCAAGAAGAAGCATTAACTATGCCTAAGAGAGGCAACAAAACTGTTCCTGCCAGTTTAGAGCAATGACAACTGCAGCTGGGTATTATTCTTCACTTGTAGTTTATGAAAAAAAAAACCCTACTGAAAAATACGAGTGAACATAAATACAAAAAAGCATTTGGAAAGCGAGAGGGTCGAAATATAATCTTAATGGACCATTTAAAGTAAATGGAAAGTGCGATTCATTTCAGTGGTAGAATGAATGTGGAGCAACATTCTGTATATGAAACCATGCCGTTCATACAGATTGTTGTAATCCAGAACCGAGTGGCCACTATTACTTTTAGTTCAGCTCCTTCTTTTCACTTGGAGAAGTATACCAAACTAAAAATAGAAAGTAAATTACGACTAACCTCCATAAAAGGCACTTTTTTTGCCCCCAAGTAAATGGAAAGCACAGATAAAAGCTAGCACTCAGTTGTATGTATTCTGCACCGGAGAAAACTGAAAACATCTAATTTTGGCTTGTCCTTCCTATTTGGAGTTCAGTTTCCACTTCAATTGAATTGTCTACCACCCTTTAAAGCACATCTTCAGCCTCCGAGTCAGTTAATAATTTGCTAATAATTTGTGCAAATATCTGAAACTCTTGAAAAATACTCCATTTGACCAAAGACACATGGTCATAGGGCGAGTTACGCCTAAGAAATGCAGCATTGGACAGCATATGGCCATCCGTCTGTGGGCTGTCCAATACTCACAGACACTGCATGTCCGATTCTTGTCCATGAAAGCGGATGAGAATAGAAAATGCCACAATTTTTTTCACATGCTCCATCAGTCCGTGTGAAAAATCATGCATATGAGTAGTCTCATAGGCTATAATGGGCCGTGTGTGTCCGCACAATACAGGGACAGCACATGGCTTGAAAATACAGCCATGTTTATTTGGCCATTCTTTGTTAAATAAGCTTGATTACAAAGTACAGAGAACCTCCAGATATGAAACTTCAAGTGACCAGGCATGTGGATGGGATTACAAAAGTATAATATTCTTTTCTTGTTATTTAATTAAAAATGACTTGATCGATTGCCAAAAATGAAAATTAAAGGGGGAGAAGCTGTTTTGCTACAATTTTTTGGTACAATTTATTGTCTATGGTTATACCTAATTCTTCAAAAAGTTACATACGGCATGTTAAATCAGGCGCAAATATCTTCTTAGTATGTGATGTGAAAGTTTGTGCTGAAAATACACCTCCTCAGCACCAGAGCAGCTGTGTCGCAACCTTTATGCAACTTTTTTTTTTTAAGTCACACATTATAAATGAGGTTCAAACTGCAACACTTAAACAATGTCCCCAAACTAAGACTAAAAGGAAAATTACACGACAAGGCGTAAATTAAAAAAAAAAAAATAGGCACACAACTTTCATAAATCTGGTGCACGATATTTAGACTTTAACCCTTTCCAATCCAATTTGTATCCTGGTTTTCCTAGGGGGCTTACTGTTTTTCTCCTGTTACACAATGGCGCTGTATGCTGGCTAAAGCCGGTACTGCATGAGGTGACACATTGGATAGGCTCCGACAGCAGAGAGGCTGGTAATACTCAGTAAGAAAACCCCGACGGACGTCTTCCAACATTGGAGCTGTACAGTCTTAAATCATAATGTCTTTAGACGTCAGACAGTGGATTGAAAAGGGTTAAAAAGTTGCCTTATAGACCCAAATGTCAGCTGGACAGAAAGAAGAGCCTGGCTGCTACATTTGGTATACATAATATGTTATTTATCTCCTATCTCTTTTTGTCTGTCTGTCGGTCATCCCCTTACTACTTCTTACTACCATAGATTCAGTAGTTTAGGAAGAAGTAGGGGATGGAAAGGGAGAGTCTACACAGGGTTTGTTTAAGCCTAAAAGCCCATTTACACGCAACAATTATTGCTCACAATGCGTTCAAACGACCGAATTTGAGTGATAATTGTTACATGTAAACGCGGGCATTGTGCACTTTTTGTTTAAACGATGATTTTAAGGTGAACTTAAAATCCATCATTCAGCTACTAGAGATAAAGCAGTTTGCATTATATGTCAGTAGTCCATTGGCTGTTATCTCTGCGGGGAGCTGGCAGGTAACATTGCATTCTGCCGACACCTGCATCGAGAACAACGCAGCTGTGAGCACAGCTGTGTGTGTGATTAATCACGCTCTGGGCTCTGCAAACAGCTGGTGGAGGACAATTTACATGCAAATGAAGATGATAAAGTGTTAATGGCCATCAGTGGCCACTAACACTTTATGCAAAAAGATTGCTAAATCCTTCAATTATTAAATCCTTTGAAAGATTATCTTTGTGTGTAAATGGGCCTTAAGACATCAAAAGGAGCACTCACGTGAGCATCCTCAGGCTCTTTACAAGCATTAAGAAGCCTCACATATCCCAATTAGCACACAGCACTGGGGTAATGTTTCGTAAAAGCCATTGGTGTCCTTTAACAGTTTTTCTTGCACTCATGCAATCAAGCATATCCATGATATTAACAAATGTAAATTCTTCTATAGACACACAACTGTTTCTAGCAATTAACTTATTAAAAATAGTGGTATTTATACCTTAAACAGTGGCAATGTAATCGATCTCTTTATTTAACATTCTCATTTATTAAAAACATTACATTTTCAATAGCAATAGCGAAAGCCAAGTCTTTCACTGATTGCCCATAGATCATAGGCAAGTGGGCCATATTCTTTCCCTATCTTATTATGTGTTGGCACAAAAAGAAAGGCTGATCATTTATTTTCTGCTATTCGGTAACTCAAACTGCCAGCATAAGCTTTGGCATCTTGTTTGCAGAGAAATAATGACTATTACATCCTATAGCAAAGAACTGATTAAATTTATGCTGCC
This sequence comes from Eleutherodactylus coqui, assembly GCF_035609145.1. NCBI lineage: Eukaryota > Metazoa > Chordata > Amphibia > Anura > Eleutherodactylidae > Eleutherodactylus > Eleutherodactylus coqui. The sequence continues at coordinate 73,048,519 of NC_089838.1, forward strand.
ATTTCCACACCATTCTATATTGTAAACTACAACTCTGAAGACTAAAAATAATGATTGTAGAGTTTCTTATATTTTACACCAATAAAGTGGGTGACAAAAGAAATAATGGCCTTGCTGCTCTTAATCCATATATATTTCTTTCCTCTGGCCCCTGCTGGGGATTTTCTATCATTTAAATCCTACTAAAAAAAGACACTAATATTATATATTTGGCAAATGCTATGAGGAAGTAGATAGTAAAACTATCATTATAACTTACCAGAAATGCAGCATTATATAAGTTTTTATCATAATGTAGATTTTTGATCGTCATATAGATTTTGTTAACTTTTGAATAATTTACCCTGCCATGACTGCTCTAAACTACATAGACTACACTAAGGCCTGCTGCCCACGGGCAGATATTTGCTGCGGAATCCATGGCGGGTGTCCGCACCGTGGATCCGCTGCAAATACCGCCAATAGCATGTGATGGGAAATCAATTCTTATTGTACACTTGTGGTTTCTGAAAGCGGAGGAAAAATAGCAGCATGCCCTAATTCTGTGAGGTTTCCACGCGCACGGCTTCCAGTGAAGTTAATGGAAGCCTTCCTATCAGCGACCCTTCCACAAGCGACATTGTGGAAAGGTCGCAGCTTCCGCATCATTGCTAGGTGATGATGTGGGAAAAACAGGAGGTTTTTTTTTTTTAATCTGTACTGCGGTTGTCCGATGGCGAGCCATACGGACCATCCGAAGTACAGATGAAAACGGAAGTAACCAGGTATGTGCAGATGCTGTTGCTTCCAGGACTGGATTCAGCTAAGAGATACCACAGGCGAAATCTGGCTCTGCTGTGTGCAGGAGGCCTTACATCACATTTTACACTTTAACCCTTTTCAATCCACTGTCTGACGTCTTAAGACATTATGATTTAAGGCTGTACAGCTCCGATGTTGGAAGACGTCCGTCTGGGTTCTCTTATTGTATATTGCCAGCCTCTCTGCTGACCGAGCCTATCCAACCTGTCACCTCATGCAGTACTGGGTTTAGCTAGCATATAGCACCATTGTACAAGAAAAATAGTAAGCCCCCTAGGAAAACTAGGATACAAATTGGATTGGAAAGGGTTAAACCATCTGCTATGTTAGCAGTTTAACAATGTGACAAAAGGTATATATGAGCATGCTGATACATTTTTTGTAGAATGGAAGACTATCCGAGATTACAAGCATGGTGCCGATGTAAAGGTGGTTTCACACCTGCATCGGGGATTCCAGTTTTATGCACAGCTGGGGGAGCAGGAAAGAGGAATCCCCATATATGAATAGCTCCATCTTAGGATGGAACTTAACAGCTCTGTAGCTTCCATAGCTGGAATTTCTGCCACAACTGTACACAGAACGCATATTGGATTTGGTGTGGATTAGTGGTGTTATTAGGCTATGCTTGTACTATATTTCAGGCTTTCATTACTCAAATCGAGACCAATATGATCTCGAAGCAGGTTTATCAATTTTCCGGCCTGTGTGTCTGCAAAATGTTGTAGTCACAAAAGCCAAAAATAAACGAGAACCTACTTAAGAGGAGATCTCATTGGTCTGCATTTGACCAATGAAAGCCTATGAAACAGCAGCTATGAACAAATCAGTACTATTATTTGGTGGATGAAGCTGAATTGACTTTCATTGTCATTTAGCATAATAATGAACCCCTGGCATTACATTTGGCATGTGACATCACAAAGCTTCTTCTTAACAAATCCAACTACAATTTCAAATTGTCTATTTTCATATTACATCCCACTAACTTCCCACAATGCTACAAATGTTTCCAATAAAACTAGAACAGGAAAAAGGTACACCACTTGAGTTCTACAAGAGTCGCATGACTCGCATCACCATGCTTCAGTGGTACGGTTCTGCAGGTAAAGTCGTGGCACAGCTCAGACCTCGTATTACCAACTATAGCTGTACATAAAGACTATTTTCTGGAGTCTTCTCCTTGCTTCAGTGATTTTGGTTCATGACCACGTCTGTAAAAATGAAGCCATTAAGAGTTGAAGTTTCTGTCAAGTAGTTGAGATCAAAAGGACTTTCATGTGGTACTGAGAAGTATAAAGTATGCATACTAATGCCACATATTGCAAATTAACCCCCAAAGCACTCAATTGGACACACATAAAATACTAACACTGGCTTCCAGCTAAAGAACAAACTTTACTAACCGACTTTTAGGCATAAGTAAATGCAATTATATTTTTTAAGGGATTGTCCACTTTCCACAACTCTATCTTATTGTTCTCCATAGTGAGTGGATGGGATTTAACATCTCATCCACTTTCCCGCTACTGTAATATGCTATGGATTTTTGACCGTACATGAAGCATCAAGTCTGTGTTGACTTACCCTAAAACAGCTCAACTGTTTGCAGCAATCAGCGAATATAATCAGTTCTATGGGCAGATTTGCTCCATGTGTTAATTAACTAGAAGTAAACTAATATAATAACACTGTCTATATAGTGGTTAGGGCAGAATGAAATGTTCATATTACTGTTTTACTAGAGAGTTCCTTTAACATACCACCCCCTCAGGCTGCACAGTGTTTAGCCTTGGGCTTTCCTTTAATTAGCTCAGTTATCAAAGTATAGGTTTTTGATTGAATATGTGCTTATAAAGGGCCCCTAAAAATACTATGGGTTGAATATATAAAGCCCCTAGCATGGTCATCAAATTCTTGCTTTTATTTTAGTCACAATATAAAACCTGGAACTACTTTGTTATGTGTACCGGTTCATAAAAAGCACAGCCTGTATGTTCCTTTAGCTTCTTAAGACACCTTAACACTGGACAGCTATCATTCATATCATTCAGATGATCGCTAAGAAAATTCGTTGACGTGTACCAACAGTTTTATTTAATCATCAGTTGTTTGTCAAGATTAGGAAAAGATCTCCATGCAACTTCATCTGCAAGTCATTCAAATATGAACTCGGACTTTACACCAGACGAGTTTGATCAACCAGTGACTATTTTGTAGGTGAGCTGAAACAACAACTACTGAACAAATTGTCACTTATTTGTGGCCATCATTACACAGAATGGCTGTCGTTTGCATTCGCTCTATCGAGCGATTATTTGGATGATCCTATGTAAATCCACCCTTACTCAACTGAATGGCCGAGCAAGACCAAATGGTCACACCCAGCGACATTGGCTAACTAGATTCTCTAACAGCATATTGCCTGTCTTAAGTGCCCTAGTGAAATAGTCCCTTCTGAAGTCTTTAGCCCTGTATATTAGATATTACTGCTACTGCTGAAGGCAATAACTAACTAGAATGTTAACATGTATTATTTATCTGTCTATTGGAGAAATCACAAAGCATACATATATATTTATAGTACACACGTGAGTGTATAGAGGTTCTTTCTGGGGCAAATGGATGTCGTAGAGCCCAACCCTACTTGGGATCACAGCTATGAATAAGAGCAGAGACAATTATGGTCTGGCATGCAGGGGCAATATATGCTTAGAGGAGGCTTTTGCAGATGATCACTTGGTTTAGAGAAGCCAGACTATGACAGTCAGCTGATTTTCGGAGAGGCTTCTTTTTTAAAATAGGGTTGTTTTGACGAGACAGCCCTTCTAAAGACAGCTCACGATCAGATGTTGCCATCACAGTGAAGCTCCTACAAGCACAAGTGCAGAGCATAGCACTGAAGCAGCGTCCTGGGTGGTGCAAGCAAAAATGACAAGATTAGACTATTCCTTGCATTATCATGCACCTTTATCATCATAAGCATCTTATGGGGATGCAAAAGTCTAATTACTCTGATCAGTCTCTTTGGTTCACAAGAACACGTGACAAGTGCCAAAACTGACCAAACGATACATTTTTAAAAGATATAGCCTGAAGTTGCCATATTGCTGTAAAGTCAGTCACTGCTGGCTATCTAAGTAAGTGTGGCTATAAGGATGATCCATTGCTGAATATTTCACCAGCTCTGTGCACTGTGGAACCTCCAGCCCCTCTTTGAAATGGAAAGCTGAGCTATAAATCTGACATAGAATCAAGATGACAAGATTGGAAAGGAGTTCTGTTGATAGAAAAGGATAAATTGCCCATCTACCGGGGGTACCAGGGGAGATACAGTAAATGTAACATCTTTTTATCCTACAACAAGGCATACTGCACCATAAGCAGAACCCTGCAAGAAAATATTATCTCCTAAAGAAAGGCAGAGCAATTAATTTGTTGCCTGAAGCCATGAATGGACTGGTCACTTCTAAAACAATTTCATATCTTTTGTTAGTATTAAAAGATTGTATTCGACTGCAGCTCTGCTAAAACTGTTAACACTAAACATCAAATGTACAGGAAGGGGGAAAGTGTGCGGCCCGTAGGTGGATTTTCATATGCAGCAAGGTAACCCTTACTCCTTCTAGACCACATAGCTAATCTCCAGTGGCCACCATCCAACCGCACAGTTACTTAAGCGATTACATAGCTCCAGACATAAAAACCAGCATGGTAAAGGCAAAAAATAATTTGCTACTATATATTTCCTAAGGAATCATTGTTTCAAACACCGACTGTTACTTTCTTGATGACTTCACTAATGATTACAAGCATGAGCGTACATATAGGAATTGCGGTCGCACCTTGGCCCAGGAGCCCTAGGGGGCCCATAAAGTCTCTCTTCCCCATAGTGCAAACCAATACTATCAATGAAGCTTTATAGTTCGGGCTCAGCTCCAGATTTTGCACCGGGGCCCAGCAGCCCTTTGAAGATACAGGTCAAAATGTTCTGGGTGGGAACTCTGACTCTAATGGCGGCTTGTAGAAAACTAACATGAGCGAAGATCTTCTGTTGGGTTTAGTGATAACACAAACACTTTCTCCAACTACTGACTAATTAATCTTCATTTAGAAAAAATAACATATGCACGTAAATTTAGGTAAAAACTATACTTTGTGTTTTTTATCCCTTAAGGATTCAGCCTGTTCGAGGCCTTCAAAAGGCAGTTCAGATTTTTTTCTTTGCTTTTAGTCCAACTGTGTTTCAATTTTATTTTTCCACATATCTGGAGGGTGCCGATGGGCTGACAGAAAGAACCTTTTCGTTCTGTAAGACCACTTAGATGCCACAGTCATTAATGATTTGCAGCCTCTAAGGAGTTAAATGGCCAGGATCAGTGTTCTTTGTAGTCCTGGCCACTACTGAGGCTACTAAGAGCTGCTAATTGTGCAGACACAGATCTATACATGTATGGCAATTTTCAGGAACTAGTTCATGTATGCCGTAGTGTGAGAAGAGGTTAGAAGTTTAGGCAGAGTTGAATAAGTTAGAACTGAGGATCCCAAAAGTCATGTTTCAAATGTTTAAAAATTATCCACTGTGCAGCAGATTTTTACAATATTTTCTATCAGATTTCTTTGTATAGAAAATCTTTCAGTGTGCAGATGTGAATGAAAAAAACACAATGTATAGTTCAAGGGGTTGTCCAGTTGTAAACTACTCATGGCCTATCTTCAGGACATATCATGAATACTAGATCAGCAGGGGTCCACAGCCCAGGAACCCTTTTGATTAACTGTTCACTGGGACTTTATACTCCTTAAATAAGCTGATCTCTGCAGGAAGTAGACAGCTCCATTCACAATGCAGTGGCCAGGAATGGTATTACAGGCAAAAATACCATTCCCTTCACTTGGAACTTTGCCTTTAATACCAAGTCTGACCACTTCAGTGAGAATGAAGTTGTCTGCTTCCTACAGAAATTAGCTCAGTGAATTAGCACACTAGTCCAGCAAATAGCAGATTGGCAGGGATTCTGGGTAGCAGACCCCCCTTGATCTACTATTGATGACATATCCTGTCTATAAGCTATCGATATTTTCTAACTGGACAACCCCTTTAGGTTACTCCTTACAGAAAATAATCATGACTAAATAGCCTTATATCAGCATCAACAAAATAAAATGCTCTAGCAAATACAAAATGAGAGCAAAGCAGTAATAAGAATAAATAACAGAAACTAGGGGTACAAAGGAATGTCCTCTAAATAAGCAAAGCATGCCTTATTATGTAAGTAGTAGAGAACATAGCTTACTTCTCTGGCCCTTAAATATGAACCTTTAGTACAGTTTCCTGTATTTTTTTTATATTTTTACTATTTTAATCTGAATGTGTCAGTCAGCTAACTTCAGATTGTCCTCTCCATCTGTCCAGCATTCTCAAGACTGACTTGGTAATAATATGATCATTTTCAATGTTGGTGACACCTGTGTTCTTATAATTAGTTTGAGCACAAACTGTTTGTAACCTAAGAAGGAAATCATTTCAGCATGCACAATACGTACTTAGCAGCAATTGCATTATATAGTTAAAGGGGTTGTACCAAGATTGCAAGTTAACCCCTATCCATAGGATGGGAGATAACTTGCTGATTGGTGGGATTCTCACCACTGAGACCTCCACTGGTCCCAAAAATGGGTCAAGTAACCCAAATGGGTTACTGCACTTCTCGCAGTGTGGATGAGACTGTCTGGAGCATTGGTGATACAAGCGCACCAGTGCTCCATTCACTTTCAGTGTGGCTGCAGAGGTACCTGAGTGGCACCAACTCGGGTATTTCCACCATTTCCACTATATTTCAATGAATATAGAGCTGATTACGCATACTTGGCCAGTGCTCCCTTCAAGTGGACTTCACTGTGGTGCAAGGAGCATCCCTCGCAGTGACAGGCAGGACCAGACATGGAAGATCGGCGTGGGTCTCAGCAGTGTGACCAGCACTGATCAAAACCTAGGGGGTAGGGCATAATTTGCAATATTGGTACAACCTCTAAGTATTTCAGAATATCTGCCTTCTATCATTTTTGACACAAGACGAGCTACAACCCATGTAGTATTTATCAGGGGCGTAGCTAAAGGCTCATGTGCCCGGGTGCAAAAGTTTATCTTGGGGCCCCCCCACCTTCCCTTGACCTCTTAACGCAGAGGCATAACTTGAAGCTCCTTGGCCCCAATGCAAAATCTGTAACTGAACCCCAAACTATAATGCTTTATTCATAGTAGTAGGCTCCCTATATGGAGAAGGGAGGCCTTATGGGCCCCCTAAGGCTCCTGGGTCCGGGTGTAACCATGTCCCCTGCATCCCCTATAATTATGCTAGTGATTTAGATGTTTGCCATTCAAATGCAAGACTACCAATATATTACATGGACAGCCTGATCAACTATAGCAAGAGTTGCTATTTCCTTGCGGCTCTTTGGGCAGGCATATACTGTAGATTGCGTTCCCTAGTGGAAAACCATCCTCTATGCCCTAGGGTATATGGATAGGGGTTGTTTTACGGTGGCAGCTTCCATAAATATAAGAAATGTGTGCCAAGATTGAGGTGACATACATTAAAACTTTTTATCCTTTAACAACTGTAAGCTATAGTTCTATACATTGTTTCTAATAGTGATTTGCGCATCAAAAAGATTAAAAAAATATTCAAATAAGGATGTTTATAGGATACCCAATTTTCACAAAACTGTGATGGTGTAAAGCGGTTCTGGGTTAGTAAATTTTAACACTCCACATGCATTGAAATCAGTTCTGTGATATCAACTTTCTACAAATCATGCACCAATCATCAGCCAAGCCAACAAGTAAACTCTATATATTTACCCGCACAAATAACATGTATAGAACATCCTTCGACTGAATGTTGTTTACTACACTTTATTTTACAAGTGCTCATACACCCATCATTTACTGGCTGCTAATTACAGTAATTTAGCATGGTGCTAATGACAGATCTCACAGGGAATAGATGGACTATGGCAATATTCTTATTTGCTTTGATGCTGATGTGAAGAGGCAGGAGAACAGAAATGATTTGTTAAGGATCACACAATTTCATGATGGCATGTGGATGGAATGAAAACATCGCTGACTAGTTACAGCTTTCAACAGGTACATATATCACAGACAAGAGTAAATTATCTCTATCATTGGTTAATACATATACAATTATGAACGGATTATGAATATTATGCCATTAGAACAGTTTTGACATATACAAATAAGGGATTGCATTAATACCAATTCCAGAATATATATATAGAAAGATATAGAAACAGTCAAGAATCAACTTGACTGCTTCTGTATCATATTGAGAAAACCAATACAGCGAATTCTTTGCTAAGATCTACGGGAATCCCACTGATTGGACCCGCAGCCATATCCACATATGTTCCTTTTGGAAAACCCCCTTTAGAGAAGGATGTGCTATAATACAACTATATGTTATTATGTTGGAAAATAATTATTTATACATTTTAGCAATACATCTGAAAATCTATAAAACGGACAAAACTCCTCAGATGCTCAGTGATCTTATGAAAATTGGTTTAGTGTGGCGTTCCTATCAATACTTAAAGGGGTTTTCCAGTGAAATACTATTGATGACTTATCAGGATGGGTCATCAATAGTTGATCAGCTGGTGTCCGTTGTTCAGGATTCCGACTGATCAGCTGAGCAGGCACATGCTATCAGTGCCACAAATACACAGGGATTGCAGCGTAAGCCTCTGCTTAGACCTCTGTGTAGTGGCCAATGCTGGTAACCTGCAGGCACGGTTTTCATTGCCTGCAGTTACAAGTGCCGGCCACTACATGGGAGATTGGCGTGGAGACTTCTGCTCCAAAAACACAGAGGTTGGCGCTGAGGCTTCCACTCCAACCACTGTGTTATTGCAGTGCTGACAACTTGCGCCCGCTCGTTTGACTAATTGGGGTCCCAAGGAATCCCAGCATACTAGTGCCTCTACCACAGTAGGCCTTGAGAAAGAGAATGCCCTAAATGAACTCTACTACTGGATGCAGTCCTTTATATTTAACAAGACAGCAAAATGTTCAGTAAACAGAACAATCTTTCTTAACGGTTTTTGCTCTCTCTTATCCGTCTCCCCATTTGCTGTATGTATCTAATTAAGCCAAATGATTTTGTAAATACAAGTGCAAAATGGTGAATAAAGAGAAATAGCATATAAATAGGTCTCATAAAGGCTATATGACAATGCAATTTTTTTTGCACAGATATCATAAATCGATTCTCTGATTTTATTGCACGGATGGTGTAGAGTTTTAATGACATCCAGAGAAACACTGCCCATAGTGTAGCTAAGTTAATAACGCTCTGCAGAGAACACATACTCAACGCTATGCAGATTCCTGATGAGGCAGAGTTGATAAGGCATCTTAAATGCATTTTATTACTATTTATTTTCCTATCGTCTGCAAACAGTTGGCATCAAGGAAATAAAAAATGTGTTTACAAATTGCCTGTGGGACTAAGAAAAATCATCTATATGGATTGTACATGCATTAAATGGATTAAAAATCAGTCTTCTTTGATTGGTGCAGATCTTTTATAGTTTATTTTACTGTATGTTCTTAAAAGCAAACTTTGATCCATTCTGTGGTGCTAAAAAGCAGTAATACATTGGAAATGTCAAAGCGGAATCACAAAATAAAATATTACACTGCTTATGGTTTTATTCATTAGGCATTTAACATGGTTGATTCATTATTTCCCAAACGATGATGTTTTGTGTATGCTGCTAATAATAAAACTTGTACAATATAACATTAGCATAAACACTGATCACCGGAAGTATCAGACTTCACTGAAGGATGCAAATAAAAGATGGCTGTGAAATTGGTTGATTTTTACTTTAAAAGTAGATACATTGGGGCTTATTTACTACTACTGTAGCTAGAGTAGGCAGTCTTAAAATGTGCTGAATTTATAAAAGTAGCTTTGCTGAATGATGAATCTCCCAAATCTTAAGACTCACTAGTTTAAGTCTGCTTAGCTTACAACAAAAATTGAGCCAAAGTTTTGGCGAAATTTGCCGGAATTTGACACAATTTTTGAAGCAATTTAGGCCACATACCCCTTTTTTACACATAGGTAAAACTGTCGGAAAGTATCTAAAAACACATAGTTAATGTGGTACAAAGCATGTAAAACAATTTTCTGGCAAAATATGCTCCAGAAAACTGTTGCCCTTTGAATAGTAAATAGTCCCACTGTGTTATATGACATTTACAAAATCTTTGGTGGTCTTTGAAACTTTGATACATGCACTACCCGAACAATCCCTGCACCAGGCATGGCACAGTGATTCATTGTCTTCTGGAATATTCTGTCACTGTTACAGAGAATAAAGCTACTTTTAGATGGGACAACGGTTGGGCAGCTAATCGCCCCACAACCATTCCAAAGACTGTCCTTCAGTGTTTTCATATATGAGTGATAGTCATTTAGTGAATATAGATGTCTTTCGGCCTCTGCCTCCATTCACTATGAACAAGCAGCTATTAAAAAATGTATATACTGGTGAGAAGCTGCTCACGAAGCGACTAAAACAATTTTTCGCTCAGTACCCTCTGACACATTCCACTTTTCCTAAACATTGTTTCAGGCCAAGTGCACCCCTAAAAGGTATCCCCTAATAGCAAGGGTCTTTTTTACACACTGCAAAAATTGTTCAGTAATGACTTGAGGAGTATGACAAGGAACTCTTGGCGAAGTCCATGTGTTGAAATATCATAGCAGTTTTGGCTGCACATGAAGAACCTACATAATACTAGGCAGATAGTTTTAATGTTATTGGCAGTCCATGTATATGCTAGAACAAGACATTAGACAAAGTTCTGTCATTAAAAAAAAAAAATTCAATACTTAACCATTTCTCCCCTGTCAGTCTACTTACTTCAACTCACCTATCTTCTCCTGTCTCCTGCAGTCCTGGGGATGATCACCTCCCCTCCAGCTGACTGATTCTTCTGCTTCCTGTGAGGTTACGTCTATTCACAGGCAACCTCCTTCCGGCCCAGCAATGTACGCCACATCACTAGTTTACAGCCTAGGAGAGAGTGCCAAGCTATTGCAGAGACTACACATTCCCACCGTCTCTGCAATAAATCAGCATTCCTTCCTACATCACAGGGACCTGACCTTCACTGACCTGCAGGAAGAAGAATGCCGGCTTCATAACAAGCCGGCTCGGCTGGAGGAGACGTGACACAGGGGACTGGAGAAGCTCAGTGAGGAGAACATGCCGTAATAGGACTGCCTGTGGAGGAATAGGGGAGTATAGAATTGTTTTTTTTTATGACAAATCCCCTTTAAGCATAAGCAGTCTAACACCTAATAGATACCCATAAATAAGCTGCAAGACAGAGGAGATATGCAGCCAGAGCCTGCTCTACCAAAGCTCATATAGCAAACTAAAATGAGAAATACTGTGTGCAATTTAACTAGTGTAACAGAGTTAGTAAGGGTAGCTTACACTTTCCAAGAATCATAGCATATTTCTACCTTCACTGGCCTGCTCATATGCTATATATGGAAGAACTCTATAACTAAGTTAATACTGGGAATTCTATCCTTTTTCCTAACCAAAGTAACACATAGCACAAGTTAATTATTTCATTGTTTCCATTTCTCTAAAAAGATAAGCCAAAAATAATAAAAAGTAATGTAATACATACTTCAGCTTGAGACATTTAACAGCATGGCTTGACAAGTTCTGGGGACACATTGCACAATAGCAGTCATTTTAACAAGTTTGTAAGGAGGAAATAGTTGTTCCTTAACAAAAAGCCTCAAATTAACCACATCTCCCCTTTACAGCAGGAGACTTGGTGGGAATCATTTGGATATTTTAATTTGACATTAACCATATTTTGTAAGGTAGCAAGCCCTATAACAAAGTCATAAAGCCTCCTCTGATCAGGAGTATGGATTTTTTTATTTGATACTTATAGATTAACTAATAAAGGTCACCACTTTAATAGACCCATAAACTATTCTGCATAGAAAAAAAAGACTCTATATGAACATTACATTAATCCATTTAAAGAACAACAGTGGTGAGTTTATCCTCAAAGCCATATGCACAAATAGATTCCCTTGACTTTCACGAAAGGCGTCACATCTAGTCCGCCCTGCTATTTTGTGAGTAGGAGAACTGAGTTTGAGGGAAGCGGGAGATGCTTAAAAAATATATTTTCGCACCAGTCCTTGTGAAAGCTTAGGCCTGCTCTTTGAAAAACATTAAGGGATTTAACAAAGCTGAGGATGGAAGCATATTTCAAAGAAATAAGTATACGAGAACAAGAGGTCACATTCAGAAGCCGGAGTGATTGAAAACTCAAGGCTAATTGGAGAAAAGTTCCGATGTACTGAAACGATAGTGAATGCATTCAAAAACCTGACAGCAAAAGTGAAAAACAGAGAGATACAGAAAAATTACTGTACAAATCCGGGGAAAAAAAAGTTGCAATTAAATACTAAGGAAATAAACATGTACGTTTAGGTTTATGGAGCCTAATGCTCATGTAATGACTGGGGCTTGACATTTTCAGAATTGCATTGCCGGGCCAAAAATGTGATAAAATAGCTGTTACCGCCACATACTTATTGGGTGTCAGGCTCACTTTAAATATCTTGAGACAAAATACAGATTGTACTTAAATGAAGATTGAGAAGGCAACTTTAAGCAACTACTGCAAAATGTCTAAAGGGACATATTACTGCTCAGGCATTTTTTTTCTTTTTTGGCTCCGCTCTGCCGAACTAAATAAAATCTCCATGGCTCAGATCTCGAAGAGAACGTCAGCAGTTCTTTCCCAGACAGTGCATTATCTTAAAAACCTTTCTGTTGTTCTTTTTAGTATATATCATTGTCCTTGCTGTCATACTGCATCACTATCTCCTATCTGCTGCTTCCCTTTGTCTTGTCACTAGACTGTCATGCAGAAATATAACTTAACCACCTTCCCCTTGACCTCAAAAACAGACCAATATTTTTATGTTACGCATTCACCAAGCTCTTACATGGCACAGCACAAGGTAACATAAAACACAATGGCGGAGAACATTTGTTCTGCACAGAGTTTATAAATTATGTTGAAAATCTAAAAATGCTCAAAAAAAAACAAAACAACAGAACTTATGTTTTTGTCGAATGCATAGTCTTCAATAATAAAGTTGCGTTCACAGCTCTGTAGGATATATGGGGTTAGAGCTCCTTAAAAGGGTGCTGAAATTCTCAGAAGGCCCCATCATGGCCGCAGCGTGGCCGAAAATCGCATCAACGTGAGAAAGCCATGACCAAGTCTTGGCTGCATCTCCTGTTTAAGCGCCCGTTCAGACAGCCCAGGTGCGGCAAGTGTACGCCCAAGCCCAGAATTCCATTTGTAGAGGTGTGGCAGCATAAACAGGTGCAAAACAACTTTTTTAGGTAAACATATGTAACTTTATTGTTCCATAGAGCAAAGTATCAGGCAACGTTTCGGCCGACAATTGGCCTTTATCAAGCCACTTATCCTATGTGACCATGCAGGAAGTCCATGCTGGACATGGTCACATAGGATAAGTGGCTTGATAAAGGCCAATTGTCGGCCGAAACGTTGCCTGATACTTTGCTCTATGGAACAATAAAGTTACATATGTTTACTTAAAGAAGTTGTTTTGCACCGGTTTATGCTGCCACACCTCTACAAATGGAGTATGGATAGGTTGATGGTTCACAACCAGATTGTGACTATTGCATTGGTCAGATAAGACGTGGTTCCTCCCTATTGTGGAGTTCCGTTTTGCCGCATTGTGAGTGCTGTGGGATTCTGTATCTTCACAAGCCCAGAATTCCATCGGGCGGGAAAAGAGTTAAACTCTGCTAAACTTCCTCCCCCTTTCCGCCCCTTGCTGGCTGACGGCAATGGGAGGGTACGAGGCGGGAGCCAACCCTGTCTCACCCCTTCCCTTTGCTGACAGCTGGCAAGGAGTGGAGAGTGAAAGGGAAGAGGAAGGGAGTTTAGCAGAGCTGCTGCTAAACTCCCTCCCACCTCCCTTTTCTAGCAGCTCTCATAGGCTCCCATAGGAGTGTATGGGTCCGACGTCGTATTCCGTCCGAAAAGATTGGTCAATACCGTATGTGCTTTCTTTTCCGGACACGCAACGGAAAATTTCCCATCTGAACTGATGCATTGGAATCCAATGCATCAGATGGTCGAGATTTTCGGCCAGCGGTTTATCGCGACTACATTGCCGTGATAAAACGCTTGTGTTAATAAAGCCTTACGCTGTACAATGGCGTGACATTAGGGGGTTGTTCTACTTAGAAAGCCCCAATCATTAGCCTACAAAAATATGTGAGCCGTGTTGTTTGGTGATCAACCTCACATGCCAATAGCACTCATAAGATGAAGATAGATTGAACCATGTATCTCATTTACTTGTCATTCAGTGACTACAGATATTGCTGTGTTGTGACCTTTCAGTCAATATTTGTTGTACAAGATGAGTTGAGGGAAGCAAACAATGGATAATCGGTGGCTACTTTGCACTAATATACAATGGACCTTGCCTAAAACTAAAGGGTGCTTTAAATTAAATGGTCACATAAAATCAAATGATTGCTGTATGAATTGAGCAAGATTCTGTTTCACTTAGAGAGCAGAAAAATGTATGTAAATGATAAAGAAGTAGCCTGCGACTGGGAAAACAAAAAAAGAAACAGCGTACAAGTATGTGAATGGCACCATAGGAATCAATTTTTTGACACTTTTCATCCAAAAGGCAAGGAAGCAAGATGAATATGGTGTGAATGGAAACAAGCCCTGAAAGCACAAACAGCAGGAGATGGAAGATCCCGCTGGCACCGGGAGTGATCTGGCACAGATATGACACGTGCTTCTGTAAACAGCTAGTGCTGAAACAAGACGCAGCCATTCTCTTTCATAGCTAGCTTCTTCTCATCTTTTACCATATGCTTCATTCTGACAGCTTCTTTACAAGCTTCCCATAGGAGACGACCATTATGGCAAAATTAGGCAAATAGGGGGCATCGAGCTGTTATCCAGTTATGAGTACCTAAATTATAAATGATAATTAAATCAATTGCTAGCCCTTTTCTCAAGGATCAGTGACTACAAAATCTACTAATTCCACAGACTGTCATAAATGCTTTATTGGTAAGACAATTTAATAGCAGCCTATTTTGGCAAGAGGGGTCCACCAGCTGCTCTTAAAAGGCAATTTAAATACTATTTTTCTTTTATGCAGCTTTTTCATCATAAGTTGGGAGATTTGTTTTCTAATAAATATTATTTCCCCATATAAAGAACAGCACTTTACCAGAAATTGAAATGGTTGTCTATATCTATATATTGCACCCTCAAGTTACAATATGACCTTGATTGGGTAAAATTAGTGATTAGTTTGTCAACTTTAGGAAAGTTGATCAGAAAAATTCAAAAAAAGTTTGAGACAACCCCTTTAACAGACCGAGTGATGCAATTTAAAGATACAGGGCTGGCAGCAATGAAGACAGGTTGCACATGAACAAGGGGGTGGGCCCAAGCTGCACTTTTTTACATCAGGACCCATGGCCTTTTTGCTACTCTCCTGGCATTTTATAGAGGTAACCATATCTAAGCCACCGTCTTATAAATGTTTTTTTTATATAGGTTTTCTTATATAGGGTGTATGTATTTTTTTTGTATCCAAGCAATGTAGCTGTGTGTGGGTTGAGTAGTAGGGATGGGGGGGGGGGGGGGGAGACACTTGTCAAATCTTTGCACCCAAGCTCATAAGAATTTAAAAAGGGCTGTACAGAAAAAAGTCCCCTTTCATAAAAACGTGCAACTTTTTGTCATTATTTCACCATCCTCACCACTTTTTTTATTTAAAAAAAATATGAAGTGCCAGTCTTAGGCCTCATATCCACGAGCAGGTCAGATTCTGCATGCGAAGCCTGCAGTGGAATCAGACCCTGCCAACAGCAGCGTTCGTACCTCACATGATCTTTCTTTTTCTCGTCCACACGGCTTGCAGTAGAGATTTTTTTTAAATCAACTGCGGACAGGCCATGGGTTCGGAAGGCTTCCATTGACTTTAATGGAAGCCGTCTGTGTGGGAACTGCAGTAAAATGGAGCATGCTGCGCTTTTTTTATCCGCCAGCGTAGACCACAACTGTGTACATGAAAAAACATTTTCCCATAGCATGCTATAGAAGGTTATTGCTGTGGAATCCGAAGTGGAACGCCCACTCCATATTCCGCAGCAAAGATCTGCCTGTGGACATGAGGCCTCAGTACATGTACCCCACAGCATACAACAAAGTTACAATCAAGGCCGCCATCCCGAACTTAGTATTCAAAGGGCAGCTAGTCACATGTAGATACTTGCACATTTACATGTAACAGTATCAGAGAGCAGTACAATCCATGAGGCATATGTAAAGTGCAAACCACTACATGTAACACAGGTAGATAACAGTGCATGTAGTGCAGATAGGTAACAGTACAGCACATGCAGTACAAGTAGTATAGTGCATGTAGTGCAGATAGGTAACAGTACAGCACATGCAGTACAAGTAGTATAGAGCATGTAGTACAGATAGGTAACAGTACAAGTAGTACAGTGCATGTAGTACAGATAGGTAACAGTACAGTACAAGTAGTACAGTGCATGTAGTACAGATAGGTAACAGTACAGCACATGCAGTACAAGTATATAGTGCATGTAGTACAGATAGGTAACAGTACAGCACATGCAGTACAAGTATATAGTGCATGTAGTACAGATAGGTAACAGTACAGCACATGCAGTACAAGTAGTATAGTGCATGTAGTACAGATAGGTAACAGTACAGCACATGCAGTACAAGTAGTATAGTGCATGTAGTACAGATAGGTAACAGTACAGCACATGCAGTACAAGTAGTATAGTGCATGTAGTGCAGATAGGTAACAGTACAGTACATGCAGTACAAGTAGTATAGTGCATGTAGTACAGATAGGTAACAGTACAGTACATGCAGTACAAGTAGTATAGTGCATGTAGTACAGATAGGTAACAGTACAGCACATGCAGTACAAGTAGTACAGTGCATGTAGTACAGATAGGTAACAGTACAGCACATGCAGTACAAGTAGTATAGTGCATGTAGTACAGATAGGTAACAGTACAGCACATGCAGTACAAGTAGTACAGTGCATGTATTACAGATAGGTAACAGTACAGCACATGCAGTACAAGTAGTATAGTGCATGTAGTACAGATAGGTAACAGTACAGCACATGCAGTACAAGTAGTACAGTGCATGTATTACAGATAGGTAACAGTACAGCACATGCAGTACAAGTAGTATAGTGCATGTAGTACAGATAAGTAACAGTACAGCACATGCAGTACAAGTAGTATAGTGCATGTAGTACAGATAGGTAACAGTACAGCACATGCAGTACAAGTAGTATAGTGCATGTAGTACAGATAGGTAACAGTACAGCACATGCAGTACAAGTAGTACAGTGCATGTAGTGCAGATAGGTAACAGTACAGCACATGCAGTACAAGTAGTATAGTGCATGTAGTACAGATAGGTAACAGTACAGCACATGCAGTACAAGTAGTACAGTGCATGTAGTACAGATAGATAACAGTACAGCACATGCAGTACAAGTAGTATAGTGCATGTAGTACAGATAGGTAACAGTACAGCACATGCAGTACGAGTAGTACAGTGCATGTAGTACAGATAGATAACAGTACAGCACATGCAGTACAAGTAATACAGTGCATGTATTACAGATAGGTAACAGTACAGCACATGCGGTACAAGTAGTATAGTGCATGTAGTACAGATAGGTAACAGTACAGTACATGCAGTACAAGTAGTACAGTGCATGTAGTACAGATAGGTAACAGTACAGCACATGCAGTACAAGTAGTATAGTGCATGTAGTACAGATAGATAACAGTACAGCACATGCAGTACAAGTAGTACAGTGCATGTAGTACAGATAGGTAACAGTACAGTACAAGTAGTATAGTGCATGTAGTGCAGATCGGTAACAGTACAGCACATGCAGTACAAGTAGTACAGTGCATGTAGTACAGATAGGTAACAGTACAGCACATGCAGTACAAGTAGTATAGTGCATGTAGTACAGATAGGTAACAGTACAGCACATGCAGTACAAGTAGTATAGTGCATGTAGTACAGATAGGTAACAGTACAGCACATGCAGTACAAGTAGTATAGTGCATGTAGTACAGATAGGTAACAGTACAGCACATGCAGTACAAGTAGTATAGTGCATGTAGTACAGATAGGTAACAGTACAGCACATGCAGTACAAGTAGTATAGTGCATGTAGTACAGATAGGTAACAGTACAGCACATGCAGTACAAGTAGTATAGTGCATGTAGTACAGATAGGTAACAGTACAGCACATGCAGTACAAGTAGTATAGTGCATGTAGTACAGATAGGTAACAGTACAGCACATGCAGTACAAGTAGTATAGTGCATGTAGTGCAGATAGGTAACAGTACAGCACATGCAGTACAAGTAGTATAGTGCATGTAGTACAGATAGGTAACAGTACAGTACAAGTAGTATAGTGCATGTAGTGCAGATAGGTAACAGTACAGCACATGCAGTACAAGTAGTATAGTGCATGTAGTACAGATAGGTAACAGTACAGCACATGCAGTACAAGTAGTATAGTGCATGTAGTACAGATAGGTAACAGTACAGCACATGCAGTACAAGTAGTATAGTGCATGTAGTGCAGATAGGTAACAGTACAGCACATGCAGTACAAGTAGTATAGTGCATGTAGTACAGATAGGTAACAGTACAGCACATGCAGTACAAGTAGTATAGTGCATGTAGTGCAGATAGATAACAGTACAGCACATGCAGTACAAGTAGTATAGTGC
Organism: Eleutherodactylus coqui; assembly: GCF_035609145.1. Classification (NCBI taxonomy): domain Eukaryota; kingdom Metazoa; phylum Chordata; class Amphibia; order Anura; family Eleutherodactylidae; genus Eleutherodactylus; species Eleutherodactylus coqui. Next base: position 73,067,305 of record NC_089838.1, read on the forward strand.
ATGTAGTACAGATAGGTAACAGTACAGTACAAGTAGTACAGTGCATGTAGTACAGATAGATAACAGTACAGCACATGCAGTACAAGTAGTATAGTGCATGTAGTACAGATAGGTAACAGTACAGCACATGCAGTACAAGTAGTATAGTGCATGTAGTACAGATAGGTAACAGTACAGTACAAGTAGTATAGTGCATGTAGTGCAGATAGGTAACAGTACAGCACATGCAGTACAAGTAGTACAGTGCATGTAGTACAGATAGGTAACAGTACAGCACATGCAGTACAAGTAGTATAGTGCATGTAGTGCAGATAGGTAACAGTACAGCACATGCAGTACAAGTAGTATAGTGCATGTAGTACAGATAGGTAACAGTACAGTACATGCAGTACAAGTAGTATAGTGCATGTAGTACAGATAGGTAACAGTACAGCACATGCAGTACAAGTAGTATAGTGCATGTAGTACAGATAGGTAACAGTACAGCACATGCAGTACAAGTAGTACAGTGCATGTAGTACAGATAGGTAACAGTACAGCACATGCAGTACAAGTAGTACAGTGCATGTAGTACAGATAGGTAACAGTACAGCACATGCAGTACAAGTAGTACAGTGCATGTATTACAGATAGGTAACAGTACAGCACATGCAGTACAAGTAGTATAGTGCATGTAGTACAGATAGGTAACAGTACAGCACATGCAGTACAAGTAGTATAGTGCATGTAGTACAGATAGTTAACAGTACAGCACATGCAGTACAAGTAGTACAGTGCATGTAGTACAGATAGGTAACAGTACAGCACATGCAGTACAAGTAGTATAGTGCATGTAGTACAGATAGGTAACAGTACAGCACATGCAGTACAAGTAGTATAGTGCATGTAGTACAGATAGGTAACAGTACAGCACATGCAGTACAAGTAGTATAGTGCATGTAGTACAGATAGGTAACAGTACAGTACATGCAGTACAAGTAGTACAGTGCATGTAGTACAGATAGGTAACAGTACAGCACATGCAGTACAAGTAGTATAGTGCATGTAGTACAGATAGGTAACAGTACAGCACATGCAGTACAAGTAGTATAGTGCATGTAGTACAGATAGGTAACAGTACAGCACATGCAGTACAAGTAGTATAGTGCATGTAGTACAGATAGGTAACAGTACAGTACATGCAGTACAAGTAGTATAGTGCATGTAGTACAGATAGATAACAGTACAGCACATGCAGTACAAGTAGTACAGTGCATGTAGTACAGATAGATAACAGTACAGCACATGCAGTACAAGTAGTATAGTGCATGTAGTACAGATAGGTAACAGTACAGCACATGCAGTACAAGTAGTATAGTGCATGTAGTACAGATAGGTAACAGTACAGCACATGCAGTACAAGTAGTATCGTGCATGTAGTACAGATAGGTAACAGTACAGCACATGCAGTACAAGTAGTATAGTGCATGTAGTACAGATAGGTAACAGTACAGCACATGCAGTACAAGTAGTATAGTGCATGTAGTACAGATAGGTAACAGTACAGCACATGCAGTACAAGTAGTATAGTGCATGTAGTACAGATAGGTAACAGTACAGCACATGCAGTACAAGTAGTATAGTGCATGTAGTGCAGATAGGTAACAGTACAGCACATGCAGTACAAGTAGTATAGTGCATGTAGTACAGATAGGTAACAGTACAGTACAAGTAGTATAGTGCATGTAGTGCAGATAGGTAACAGTACAGCACATGCAGTACAAGTAGTATAGTGCATGTAGTGCAGATAGGTAACAGTACAGCACATGCAGTACAAGTAGTATAGTGCATGTAGTACAGATAGGTAACAGTACAGCACATGCAGTACAAGTAGTATAGTGCATGTAGTGCAGATAGGTAACAGTACAGCACATGCAGTACAAGTAGTATAGTGCATGTAGTACAGATAGGTAACAGTACAGCACATGCAGTACAAGTAGTATAGTGCATGTAGTGCAGATAGATAACAGTACAGCACATGCAGTACAAGTAGTATAGTGCATGTAGTACAGATAGGTAACAGTACAGTACAAGTAGTATAGTGCATGTAGTGCAGATAGGTAACAGTACAGCACATGCAGTACAAGTAGTACAGTGCATGTAGTGCAGATAGGTAACAGTACAGCACATGCAGTACAAGTAGTATAGTGCATGTAGTACAGATAGGTAACAGTACAGTACATGCAGTACAAGTAGTATAGTGCATGTAGTACAGATAGGTAACAGTACAGCACATGCAGTACAAGTAGTATAGTGCATGTAGTACAGATAGGTAACAGTACAGCACATGCAGTACAAGTAGTACAGTGCATGTAGTACAGATAGGTAACAGTACAGCACATGCAGTACAAGTAGTACAGTGCATGTAGTACAGATAGGTAACAGTACAGCACATGCAGTACAAGTAGTACAGTGCATGTATTACAGATAGGTAACAGTACAGCACATGCAGTACAAGTAGTATAGTGCATGTAGTACAGATAGGTAACAGTACAGCACATGCAGTACAAGTAGTATAGTGCATGTAGTACAGATAGGTAACAGTACAGCACATGCAGTACAAGTAGTACAGTGCATGTAGTACAGATAGGTAACAGTACAGCACATGCAGTACAAGTAGTATAGTGCATGTAGTACAGATAGGTAACAGTACAGCACATGCAGTACAAGTAGTATAGTGCATGTAGTACAGATAGGTAACAGTACAGCACATGCAGTACAAGTAGTATAGTGCATGTAGTACAGATAGGTAACAGTACAGTACATGCAGTACAAGTAGTACAGTGCATGTAGTACAGATAGGTAACAGTACAGCACATGCAGTACAAGTAGTATAGTGCATGTAGTACAGATAGGTAACAGTACAGCACATGCAGTACAAGTAGTATAGTGCATGTAGTACAGATAGGTAACAGTACAGCACATGCAGTACAAGTAGTATAGTGCATGTAGTACAGATAGGTAACAGTACAGTACATGCAGTACAAGTAGTATAGTGCATGTAGTACAGATAGATAACAGTACAGCACATGCAGTACAAGTAGTACAGTGCATGTAGTACAGATAGATAACAGTACAGCACATGCAGTACAAGTAGTATAGTGCATGTAGTACAGATAGGTAACAGTACAGCACATGCAGTACAAGTAGTATAGTGCATGTAGTACAGATAGGTAACAGTACAGTACATGCAGTACAAGTAGTACAGTGCATGTAGTACAGATAGGTAACAGTACAGTACAAGTAGTATAGTGCATGTAGTGCAGATAGGTAACAGTACAGCACATGCAGTACAAGTAGTATAGTGCATGTAGTGCAGATAGGTAACAGTACAGCACATGCAGTACAAGTAGTATAGTGCATGTAGTACAGATAGGTAACAGTACAGTACATGCAGTACAAGTAGTATAGTGCATGTAGTACAGATAGGTAACAGTACAGTACATGCAGTACAAGTAGTATAGTGCATGTAGTGCAGATAGGTAACAGTACAGCACAAGTAGTATAGTGCATGTAGTACAGATAGATAACAGTACAGCACATGCAGTACAAGTAGTACAGTGCATGTAGTGCAGATAGGTAACAGTACAGCACATGCAGTACAAGTAGTATAGTGCATGTAGTACAGATAGGTAACAGTACAGCACATGCAGTACAAGTAGTACAGTGCATGTAGTACAGATAGGTAACAGTACAGCACATGCAGTACAAGTAGTACAGTGCATGTAGTACAGATAGGTAACAGTACAGCACATGCAGTACAAGTAGTATAGTGCATGTAGTACAGATAGGTAACAGTACAGCACATGCAGTACAAGTAGTATAGTGCATGTAGTACAGATAGGTAACAGTACAGTACATGCAGTACAAGTAGTACAGTGCATGTAGTACAGATAGGTAACAGTACAGCACATGCAGTACAAGTAGTATAGTGCATGTAGTACAGATAGGTAACAGTACAGCACATGCAGTACAAGTAGTATAGTGCATGTAGTACAGATAGGTAACAGTACAGCACATGCAGTACAAGTAGTATAGTGCATGTAGTACAGATAGGTAACAGTACAGTACATGCAGTACAAGTAGTATAGTGCATGTAGTACAGATAGATAACAGTACAGCACATGCAGTACAAGTAGTACAGTGCATGTAGTACAGATAGATAACAGTACAGCACATGCAGTACAAGTAGTATAGTGCATGTAGTACAGATAGGTAACAGTACAGCACATGCAGTACAAGTAGTATAGTGCATGTAGTACAGATAGGTAACAGTACAGTACATGCAGTACAAGTAGTATAGTGCATGTAGTACAGATAGGTAACAGTACAGTACATGCAGTACAAGTAGTATAGTGCATGTAGTACAGATAGGTAACAGTACAGTACAAGTAGTATAGTGCATGTAGTGCAGATAGGTAACAGTACAGCACAAGTAGTATAGTGCATGTAGTACAGATAGATAACAGTACAGCACATGCAGTACAAGTAGTACAGTGCATGTAGTGCAGATAGGTAACAGTACAGCACATGCAGTACAAGTAGTATAGTGCATGTAGTACAGATAGGTAACAGTACAGCACATGCAGTACAAGTAGTACAGTGCATGTAGTACAGATAGGTAACAGTACAGCACATGCAGTACAAGTAGTACAGTGCATGTAGTACAGATAGGTAACAGTACAGCACATGCAGTACAAGTAGTATAGTGCATGTAGTACAGATAGGTAACAGTACAGCACATGCAGTACAAGTAGTATAGTGCATGTAGTACAGATAGGTAACAGTACAGTACATGCAGTACAAGTAGTACAGTGCATGTAGTACAGATAGGTAACAGTACAGCACATGCAGTACAAGTAGTACAGTGCATGTAGTACAGGTAAACAGCAGTACAGTGTATATAACAGGTACTACGTGGAAGTATAGTACATGTTGTACAGGCAGTCAGTACAGAAAATGCAGTACAGCTAAATAGCAGTACAGTACATGTAGTACAGGAGGATAGTATAGTACATGTAGTACAAGTACGGTGCAGTAACATACACTTCTAGCAAGCAGCAAACAGCCGGAGCACTACACTACTAAAGTAGCACAATTTTAATGTTAAGTGTGTGAATGGTGCACTTCACTAATAGTGCAGATCGCCATAACACCCTACAATAGAAGTGTAGAGCCGTGGCTATAATATAGATTACTGTACAGCACATATAGCACAAGTAGATAGCAGTAATGCTCATGTATTACCAAAAACAAGCAGTACAGGACATAGAGCACAGGTAGCTACTAGTACAAAACATGTAATGCAGGTATACAGTTAAACAACACACGAGGCAGGGGTAGCAGTGGTATAGTACATGCAATATATGTAGGTAGCAGTAAAATTCGTATGCTGACTTTTTTCACTCTCCTACTTGATATGGCGCAACACATAGATCTGCACCCGCAATAGCAAATATATATGGTAATAGCCAGCAATTCTCGGAGCTAGCATTGCTGCGCGCTTCTTTCTAAATAAACACAGGGAATTGGGCAGATGCACACTGGAACCCAGTGAAATGTATTTGGTGATGAAAATGAATTGTGTTCATGTTTTCTTAGATTTGACAAGATTAGGAATTTTTAGTTAACGGAGGAGATGTGTGTCATGCATTCCCCAGATATCCACTCTCTTATTTCCCCCAGGATGTCAGGGTTGCAAATAAATCTTCATCTTCAACTTTATTTAGGCTTTATTTTAGGCTCCCACTTGACATCCTTATGGAACAGAGAACTGTCATTCTCGTTCTCAGAAAATGAGAGCTGACAGCTAGGCACCTTGTTCACACAGGATTAGTTGCACTACGATGAGCCTACAGTTACCCGAGCTAACATGCTGCAGCATTCTTGGGAGCCCTGACACTACCGCTGTGTTAGTCTAGGTGACAAACAACGCCTTATGCTGACCACAGGGCATCTCGAATTGGTAAAGGTAACAATAAGACTGGATTGTGAGCCTGCCAAAGCATTGGTCCATAATTCTGCATATATGTGATACTATATGAATACTACAAATCACACTAGATGCACAGAAATTATACACTTTATTGTCAAATTGTAACTTATGCCATGAGTACTAATGAATGATAAAAAAATAATAAATGTGAATATATATAATAGTAGGTAGAGATGAGCGAGCATACTCGCTAAGGGCAAATACTCGAGGAAGTATTGTCCTTAGCGAGTACCTGCCCGCTCGTGAGAAGAGATTCAGGTGCCGGGGGGGGGGAGATCTTCCTCTTCCCCCCTGGCTCCCTCCTGCTCGCTCCCCCAACACACGCCCCCCCCCCCCCCAACCCCCCCGCCGGCATCCAAATCTTTTCTCACGAGGAGGCAGGTACTCACTAAGGACAATACTTGCTTGAGTATGCTCGCTCATCTGTAATAGTAGGTCTAATTATATATATATATATACACACATATATATACACACACACACATATGCATACATACACACATATATACACACATATACACATATACATACATACACACATACACACACACACATATATACATACATACATATATATATATATATATACACAGTCCTAAGCTTTCGCTCACGACCTGAAGGTTACAAGTTCAATCCACGCATGGTTCAGGAAGCCGGCTCAAGGTTAACTCAGCCTTCCATCCTTCCGAGTTTGGTGAAATGAGTGCCCAGCTTGGTACTCATTTTAGCTGAAAGCGCTGCGGAATCAGTTGGCGCTATACAAATAAGATTTATTTTTATTTATTTATTTTTTTAATCTCTGAATGCTCATGAAGGTTATAGTTAATTATAGACAGTTTTTCATGATGATGAGAGAACTTCATAAAGGCATTTACTACTTTTAATATATTACCTTCATGAGCATTCACCAAATATGTAACTGTCACATTGTGGAAGCTGTATTGTCGGTCATCTATCAGATCTGTGTGAGGGCAGTAATAAAGTGCCCAGGCATCACCTGAAGTTACAGTGGTACTCCAGTCCTGGTTAAACAAAGATGACTGCATCACTTCTCTGACTAGTCTAGACCAGTGTTTCTCAACTCCAGTCCTCAGGGACTCCTAACAGGCCATGTTTTCAGGATTTCCTCAGTATTGAACAAATTATGTAATTATCATCAGTGCCTCAGATGCTGCCACCAGTATTCTTACTATAGGATATCCTGAAAGCTTGACCTGTTGGGGATGTCTGAGGACTGGAGTTGAGAAACACTGGTCTAGGACACACACTACATGTCGCTCTAAATGACCAGTGCTGCCAACGTGGACAGCACTGACCAATAAAATCAACGTGTACATCAGGTAGTCAGCAAAGTGGTGTAGCCATCTTTGTTTGTCCAGGATTGGAGGGTCACTTTAAGCCTTGTTTCAAAAATGTAGTGTTGACAAAACTCTTTTGAATTAGATTTTATGTCAGACTTTACCCCGTGCCGATGCCACATAATAAAAGATGTGCATAGTGCTATGAAAATATGTTTGGAAGCATGTCCTCATAGGAATGCATTGGCACTGTACTCCGGATGTGTGATATGGAACATCAATATGTTCCTGTGCACAACCTCATCGAGCAACATTGGGGGCTACATCAGTGATCATCAGCTTCTCAAAAGCAACAAAAAAATGTAAGAGAGAAAAAAAAATGCAGGTCATCTAATCCAGGGATTATTCTGATTGCCAGATTGGAGTCAGGAAGGAATTTTTTCCCTTTCAATCGGGAAAATTGGCTTCTACCTCATTGTTTGTTTTTTGCCTTCCTCTGGATCAACATTGGGAGGAAACAGGCTGAACTGGATGGACATATGTCTTTTTTCAGCCTTACATATTATGATCAACTCATCATGCTTCCAAATGGTTTCAATGATAAATACAACATCGCTGAACGAGTAATGCTGCAGAATCGCATCATCAAGTTCTAAAATGATGTTCCAGCAGGTCACTACAAAGGAAATCTGTAATACTGTCCCAGGACATGTAAGGAGAATATGTTATAAACCAGCAACTCAATGAATGTGACACACAAATAGGTATATGTTACTTCTGCACCATTACAAATCTCCATGGACAATCATCAAATCCTACTTTAAAATACACATGACTGCTGATTGGTGGTTTTATTCTTTGAGTATTTGTTTGCTAACATATTTACCTGTAGGGTTGACCCACCAATCATAAATATCCCCAGAACAGCAAATTTGTTCATATTGATTGGCAGAAGAAAAAAAAGTTTTTTTTCACAGCACGAGAATCTAATGACATATTGCAAGTCATTTAAGAAACATCAAGCACAAAAGGGTTAATAATTAACCATGGCAAATAAAAAAAAATAGTGATTCCTTATAGTGCACTACACTTACAGGAAAATCCAATATTCCCCAGACGTGAAGTGTAACAGATGGGGATATAAAATGTGAAACCAAAGCTAAGGGCAGAATTATTCCCTTGTGCCAACTACCTTCACAGGAGCAATAGGTCTTATCTCTGTTTTATTAAGTCCTAAATGAACAGAATGACAAAAATGCTGTTGAGCTCCCTACAATGTATAAAGCACTAAACTTGTTTTGCCATGGAGCAAAATAATTCATAGAGATTGTGAAAACTTTTATTTGTCAGATGTATAAAGTTCAATTGGTCCGCTGACACCCATGCAGAAAAATGAAGAAATAAATTCTGAAAAAATAAGTTGGTGTCACTAAGACAGATTATGGGGACCATACCGACAAAAGCCAAATTGCTCACCAATGGACAGCTGCAATAAAATGCTGATTGAGGAGGAGTCGTTTAAAATGTCACTCACTGTCTTCCTTTGAAACACAAAGAACTCGTTGTGAAAGTTAGCCATTACAGGGCCAAGTGCTTAAGGTATACAATAAGTAGGGTAGAGTGACTAAGGAAAAAGTTAAATACTACAAACAGTATAAGTCACTTTTTTGCCACAGGTATCACTATGTCACCACTCTAGTTCTGGCTATGTTATATCTAAAAAATACCTACAGGTTGGCTGAATGGGTAGTAAAACAATGACGGCGACTCTAAAAGGCCAAAGGCACACCAGTGTGTTCTCGATCCGTGTGCCGTCCAAGCCTACAATGGACTAGACACAGACTTAAAGTAGTCAGTGTGCCGATTCACTCAGACGTTTACCATGGACATGCGGACCACATAAAAAAAAAGCAACATGTACTTTTCTGCTTTGATTCGTGGACTAAACTATTCATGTGAGGTCTGTATTTCATGAACTCATTGCTACAAAACACAAAAAATAAATAAAAAGTACATGCTGAAGTTAAAAAAAAAACCTGACATGCAGACTGTACATAGATGGCATATGGATGGAATACAAAACTATACATATGTGAAACAAGGTCAATTTTTTTGCAAATGCACCATGGACAAGTTTTGATACACTTGTGTGACTTGGCCTAGTTTTTTAAATCTGTAGTTTAAAGGGATTGTGCTACAAAAAAAAAAAATCATCATCACTGACCTGCTGGGACTCCCAGAGATCATGAAAAGTCCACCATGTTTATAAAGATAGCCAAGCACTGCATTCCACTATCTCTATTGCCCCCTAAAGAGTGAATGGAGTGGTGGTCCCACACTACTCCATCCACCCAGCGGACTCTGAGTGTGATATTCTCATGATCAGGGTGTCTCAGCAGTCAGATCCCCAGGGATCAACCATTTATCTTACTATATTGTGGATAGTTACACAGGGAACCTCCAAAATGGTTCAGCCTCCAATATTCATAAAAAATGGCTCAACAGGACATCATCTTATCCGATACTCCCATGATAATACAACACGGATAATAACTCAAACATTCTGAGAGGGTTGGTCTTTAAAGGTCTAAATCACAGCTTCTTGTTCAGTACTATATGTCTACGTCTTGGTAGTCAGACATAGGTTTCTTTTTTCGCTTTTGGGTGGAACTGTAATTCCACGTACTTCTAATTCTGGAACGAACTAGATTTATCTATAGCTGCAACAATTGCAAGACAATTTTTTACATTGTTTAAAACCGCTCGTAAATCACCTAAAAGATTTAAAACGTAGCATTTAACCGTTTAGCATGCAACAATTGTAAATGTCTCTTAAAATAAAAGCCACTTCCCAACCATAAAATAAAGCATTATTTTCCATTATAAGCAATAGAAGAACATTAGGTAGCATAAACAGTAAAAGCATTGTCATAGAAAATAACTGGAGTGCATGTCAATGTCTTGTGAAATACAATATAGCTTACCCATCGAGTGAGCAAAGAAAACTAAAGCCTTCAGAAAAAGGAAGAGAAGCCTTTAGTTCACAGATCCAGTAGCATCTACCTTAATGAGCCGATAACTGCTACAGGCTAGGCTTGTCAATGTTGTCAGCTGCTGATTCCTAATGTACTCTAAGTGTTATATGCTTAGCCTCTAAAACTAATGCTAAATACCAGCCAAACTATTTTTCCCCATTACTGTAGCACGGTTTGCCTTTAATTGTATGTGTGTCTAAAACAAAATTCAAAGAATTGTAAAAAATGATATAAAACAGCACCTGGTGAAAGTCAAATTACCTGAAAAGCATGGGAAAATGGAGAAAAATAAATGCATTGAATAGGAAAGAAGGACTTCTCTTCAACAGAAACGAGCTCAATAACCACATAAATACCTATGCTACACATATATCATTCTATAAAGAGCCTTAACTGCACTACTATATATACTTCACAAGTCAGTGACATGGATTTCACTGGCATTTACTCCTAGGAGAAAATATATGGCTTTAAGAAAAATCCACAGCAGCAATGAGGGCTCCAGCTATAAGGTGAAACACAAAATAGTAATACATGGCCAAAACCTTTAAGGGAAAGGTTTATGTGGAGTGTATGCGGTTCAAACAATATAAGCGCCCAACAAACTCTACCCACGTCAGTATCCCATCTGACCTGACTTGGGCCTTTTTCAAAAGAGTGTTTTAATGCGGCTATTTTGCCGTGATAAAACACAGCGGCCGAAAATCGTGGCCATCTGAAGCATTAGATTTCAATGCATTAGTTCAGATGGGCGATTTTCCACGGCTAGACAGATAGCACATACGGTGCACAATCCAACCAGCCACTTTTACATGTCGCTGAAAAAAACCCCAAACTTATTGGCAGAATACGTAGCCGGTTCCTATAGACTCCTATGGAAGCCTGTGAGAGCTGTCAGAAAAGGGGAGGCAGGTGGGAGGGAGTTTAGCATCTGCTCGCGTGGCTAAAGTCCCTCCCATTTCCCATAGGCTGGGAAGAGAGGGGGAGGGAAATTAGCATGGCAAGTGCTGCTGAAGTACTTCCCCTCCCTTTCTCCCTATGCTGGCAGCTCCCATAGGCTTTTATGGGAGATTCTATTGCTGCCATCAGACGGCAAGGGGAGGGAGAGTGAGGGAGAGAGACTTTAGCGGCGCTAAAGTCTCTCCCCCAGGATGATGGAATTCCAAGCTGCAGCATCTATACACCACAGCCCGGCAGTCTGAATGAACGATTAAGCAGGAGATTTAGCCACGACTTGGTCACGGCTTTCTCTCATGCAGGCGATTTTCAACAGCGATGCAGGCGGACAAAAATGGCAATGTCCATGTAAAAGAGCCTTTAGGCCGCTTTCACAACTGCATTAGTGCTTAGTTTAGGGTTTCCGTCTGGAAAAAATTATTTTTTTTACCCCATGGGGTTTCAAAAAAAAAACAAAAAAACTTCATCTTGCTTCCTTTGCATTAGGGTTGCATTTTTTCGGCAGAAAAATAATGCTGCAGACCGTTCTAATCTTCCATCCAAAAGCAGAATCCTAATTCCCAGAAGTCTCTAAGTACTAGATATACACATTAATCTTCATGTACATATCAGAAATTAACTAATATCAATTAATAGCCAAAACACTTCAAAACAGTAAAACTATATATAAGTAGTCGCAGTAACAATGTTCCTTGCTGGGTTCGCTGTAATTAGTAAATTGAGCTAAACTCTTGTGTTACATTTCTAAGGGAGAATGTATAGGAACAATCTGTAAGACTTATGGGAATGTTTTGTTCTGATCGTACATTGTTGTTCCCAATCAATGCCCCGCTATGCACGGTTTCTATTTCATGTCCTATAAAAAAATTAAATATTTATTGATAAAAATAAACACTAAGTGACTGCTTATAAAGGTTGGACCGCTCATTTAGAATGACAATGCAATGCTACCTTATATCATTAATCCCATAAATAAGGTCATATTGAGTGGTACGTCACTCAATGCAGACTAAAAACTAGGAAAACGCTACTGTGGGAGGATCGCTGAAGATGCTTACAAGATACTCAGACTTTTTCACCTGGGGTCACTTTCCTCATACAAAAAAGTCTACACCATTGAGCACAGTTCCCTCACCGATTAGGTTTCTTCTAAACAGAGGCTTACCTCCTATGCTGAAATATAATTATAAACGGTTTTAGATGCGGTCGTCAGCAGCTAAAAACTTTTCTTTTTTCAATCAGATCATTTTTATTGAAATTATAACTTGGAGAATTGACCATTGATTCCTAGATATACCCTCATTCTCACAAAAAAAAATCAAGCACCTAAAAGAAGTTGTCATTTTGCTGCAAAACTCGGCATGCGATAACATCTCAGGCAGAAACGTAAATGCTTTGAGAAGTGGTGTGATTAGATTAACGGTCTTGCCATCTTAGGCCCTAAAAGTGGTACCACCCTTGGCCCATAAAAAGTTTCTGAGGCAACTTGTGTGTAGTGACCTCTTTTTCTGTTTGTGTAGAGCTTGTTGACCACTAGACGCTTCTACAACGCAATCACAGAGTTTTTGCCCAGTTAACAGAGTTTGAAAGGAACACATTATTGGAATGCAAGAAGCTGGATAGTTGTATCGATGAATTGCCCACCACCTGGACTATTTTGACCAGGTTGTTAAATGGTGTTGGGACCAGTGGATGCGTGAGGGCACGCACACAAGGCACCCTCGACAGACCCTCAGTAGAGAGGATTGTTTGATCATCCAACAAGCACAAGCAGTTCCAGCTATTTCATTGTCCGCCATCCAAATACAGGTGGCACCATCGTTACAGGCCCCTGTGTCTGTCAGAACTATTTTCAGGCATTTGCTGAAGGACATTTGGTCTCATGGCATGAGTTATGCTTACTGCCTTTGACACCCACCCACCGTTGCCTTTATTTGCAGTAGTGTCATGAATTATGAAAATGGACTGCAACGGAGTGGAACAGGGTTGTGCTACATGGTCGTGAGATTTATCGCCAACAGTACATGTATGCCCCTCTTCCCTCTCCACCTTTCCAACTGTTTTTTCCTGTATTTTAGGTTACAGGCTTAATTGTGTACGTTTTCTTTAACTGCATAATGTGTGAGTTAACTAAACCTCTACTAAGTCTGTGGCATCATACAATGCATTCTAACAGCACTCAAGTAACTTTAATGTATTACCATTTTGAAAAACAACAATAGAATAAGAAAGAAAGGAGAGAAGGGAAAGGAAAAATTTAAAATCAGGGAATTTCCTTATGTTTGCTCCTTCCATTAGCAGGTGGTTGTTTATACTCTGCATTCATGATATAGTGCATATATAGTACAAATCAAACTTCCAATGGAGGGGTCCGAGCATGGAACCATGTTAATATATATATATAGAATGATAATTTTCACATGGCAAGATTACCTTTCAGGAGATACACAGAGCAGTACTTCCATTCTCTGTACAATCCTGAATACTCTTAGATCAGTGTGTCCCAAACTCCTGTGCTCACAACCCCCCAACAGATCATAATTTGAGGATATCCTATTGTAAGAACACCTGTGGCAATGTCTGAGACACCGACAATAATTACATCACCTTTGCAACACTGAGGAAATCCTGAAAACATGACCTGTTGGGGCATTGTGAAGACTGGAGCTTGGCAAACACCAACAGGGAGCAAATCTTTCATTAGGTCTCTGTTCACAAACATGGAAAATACTATCAATATGGAAGCAGCTTCACAAGTCTGATTTACAATTTTCTGCTACAAGTTGAAGCTAGGTGGTCACTCAGAAGTGCCACCGGTCTATCCTGCCTTCAGTCATTGTTTACCACCTCCTGTAGGACTCTAGACATTTAGCTCTTGAAAAACTACAAACTGGAATCTAAACTGCCTTACATTGTACAAAAAATGGGCCTAATATTTTCATAAGATCCATCAGACCTCCTATAACAATTCCGCCTCTAGTGCCCTGATGGCTGCCCTGCTGGTAACGCCAAGTAATTACAGGTTAAATTTGAGAGCAGTTTAGTTTGTACCTTCTGATGATCTAACCGGGAGAAATTACACCATAAGCAAGAAACCTCTCTAATAGAAATTGAGGATTCCTATGGAAATTAAAAAAATAAAAAATGCTATTGCTGATGAAAATGATAGTAAATAAATATATTCTTTGTGTACTTTTATAAGGCTGGCTACACATGAACAGATATTTGCTGCAGAATCCGCGGTTGGCACCAGCATGGAGCATCTGCAGTAAATACCGTTCAAAACATGGAAAATTCCCTTTTTCTTCATATTCGCGGAAATGAATTGAATGTTCTATTTTGCTGTGGGCTCTGCGCAGATGGTTTCCATTGAAGTCAATGGAAGCCATCCGACCTGCAGCCCATCGGCAAATGACATTGACGGCGCAGGAAAAACAAAGATTTCAAAAAAATAAAACCTATACTGGCATGACCAATGGCAAGCGTCTGCGGTCATCTGCAATACAGGAGAAAGCAGGTACGTGGGGTACCGGTCACAGCCACGGATAGAGCTGGATCCGGCCGTGGGCTCCCACATGCAGATTCCGACCTGTCCGTGTGCAGCCGGCCCAACTGTTTCTCCATGGATGTTTGTAGCTAAGGCTGTATATATGGGCAAAAACATCTGTCGCTTTGGAGTATTAATTCAATATATACTACTGTACAGTCTTTGCATTCCATTAAGTGCGTGTTACTTCCATTATTACACAGAGTAGACAATCTGCCTTGCTCTTCCGTGCCTTCTCTCTACACAATGGATCAGCATTCTCTTGACTTTTAACCATAAATAATTCTCTAGCCTTTCACTGATCACAAATATGTTTATTTCCTTTCACCGCTATCTATATTATGTTGACTAACCTAGTAATCACATTTTTGGAGGAAGATTTATTACTATAGTCTGCCAGGTAGATCCAATTCTTGAAATGCACTGCGATGCCAACGTGTATTGATATATATGGGAGTCATTTTGTGCAGCGGAAGCCTTTGATGAAGTAATAGGAGCATCTTGGAATATTAAAGAGAAATGCTTTGCTATATTTCACATTCTGTATTAATAAGGCTGAATACCCGATGACATTTCCATAAAATTATTCTGTTTACATTTCGTCTCTGTTAAACTCTACATCACTGTGAGGTTAATTTATTGTAGATACAAGATTATTGCCATCCTGACCGAAACTAATAAGCTTGTATTCTAAATATAGCCATTTAAATGCAGCCAAAACCAGGAGCGAATCCTATGAGTAATATGTATGTATATTGCATATCCAGTATATATGTGACCCTTAAAGTGGCAGAATATTATGGCTAATGCACAACTAGTAGGAAGGTAAATCTCTATGGACATTGTTATTTATCCTGTTTTATACTTCTGCAACTTCTCCACTTTTTTGTTGAACTTGCAGCTGAGATACCAGGATAAATAGCATCCAGGACAAACAACAATTTCATTTTTCATTTCATGTACTTGATAGTATCGGCACACAGAAATGAAGAACGCGAGAGCAGCAGCTGCGTTCTGTGGATGTATTCCTACAACCTGCTGCTGAGAAAAAAAAAACACATGACATATGACTTTTAATTAGGAACATTTAAT